>NC_079147.1:178685356-178746896 GCF_945859685.1 Eupeodes corollae | reverse complement strand
TTTTAGAACATCAGCTCACATGGCTTGCTTCTTCTTCATCTCCATACATTCTTTTGTACTCCAAGTTTAAAATGGTTATGCTCCGATTTTGTTAAATTTTGTTCGTTACCCCATTTTTAGAGTTTTTAACGGTGTAGCCTTTGGTATCATCAAAGGTGGCCATGATAGCTTTGATACTGGATTATCCCTTTCCAGTAATTTTAATAGTACTCTCTGGCAAAGTCAATATGCAACTTGTACTTATGTCTCAATTACCAAATCTTGTCAAAGGTTTGAGCAACATCTAAGAATGAAGCCGAGCATTCTTTTGTTTTTTCCTAATGGGCCTTTCGCACCATATTCGTTATTCGACATACTTGGTCGTGGAATGTTTTTTCCTAAATCCAAACTGATGGTTCGGATTTCGGAATCAATCTTTTTTGTTTATCTTATATTTGGCTGAGCCATTTTAATAGCAGTTTTTCGAAAACTTTTTCCATGATAAGTAAAAGTGATATTGGACAATAAGAAGTAAGTTCTGTTAGTAGCTTACCTGGTATAACATTGCCTTCTGTAATTTTTTAACGTATCAACAAACTGTAAAGCAGTCCCTAGATGCTCAATATTATTGTGCAATATTTTATATTGCACAATATAATCGAGCTTCTAGGAATAATATTGCAAGGTTGTCAATATTATTGAAGAAAATCAAAACCCCTTTGATATTTACTGCAGAATATAAAATACTGTATCATCTGTGGTTTGGACCTATGAAATCCAATTATGGGGCTGTACAAAGAAAATAAATACCGAAATCATCCAAAAATTCCAAAACAAAGTCCTTCGTGGAATAGTTAATGCACCTCGGTACATAAGAAATACCGATCTACATCGTGACCTACAAATAGAAATGGTTACAGAAGTTGTTAAAAAATACGCTGTATCGCACAACCAGAGACTGCAAAGTCATATTAATTCTGAAACGGAGTCCGTCTTGAATATAAGAAACCATGTTCGGAGATTAAGAAGAACCAAGCCTCATGAGCTTATGGTCTAAAAAAAACATGGGAAAGTATTAAAAGTTTAAACTTCCCCCAAAGTGATTGTACAAAGTTAAGAATGCAAAATCGGAAGTCGATCCTTCAAGATTGGTCCTGATGAAGAGGTGGTTTTAGTGGTTAAGAGTCCCACACTACTTGGTGCCGGAATACTGCGAAGTGCCTTGAAGATTTCCTCCTGTCAAAAAAAAAATCTGTGGGTAACAATTGCACATATGGAAAAATGTGCGCAACACTACGTCATCGTCAGTTCCTACGCTCATTTCCAATGACACTCCTTTTTTAAGCTCGAAGAATAAAGCCAATTTGCTGCTAATTCGATTTTTGCTCCTGTACTTGAAAGCGTAAACGTTTCTATGGGACAAATCTTCTTTGACGCTCGTACAGTTGCTAGAGTTCTCAATGGTCTTGACATTCATTAGTCTGCTAGACCGGATAGTATCCCCGCTATTGTTCTGAAGAGATATTTTTCAACGCTGGCAAATTCACTGCGTAAGCTTTTCCACTGGTCTATTTCTGAGTGGATGGAAAACTGCATTTGTCCAGCCTGTCCCTAAAAAATGCGAATCCTGCTCCCCTTCTAACTATCGTCCAATTGCACTTTCGTTTCTTCTTTCCAAGGTCATGGAAACGCTGATTAATTTTCAGCTTAAGAAATATCTTGAAGAAAGAAAGCTCTTAAATGACCGACAGTATGGCTTTCGTTGCAATAGATCCACTGGTGATCTCATGGTTTATCTCACCGAATAGTGGAACAAATCTTTACATCGTTTTGGAGAAAGTAAGATTGCACTTGATATTTCTAAGGCATTTAAAAGGGTTTGGCATAAAACTCTCTTCTCGAAAATGCGTGCTTTTGGTATTGATGACTCCCTTCTTCGTTGGGTTAGAAATTGCCTTTCGGACCGTTCAATTCACTTAGTATTGGACGAATTCAAATTTAATATTCCCAAAATAAACGCTGGTGTGCCCAGGGCTCCGTTCTGTCTCCGACGCTCTTCCTTACTTTTATAAACGATCTGTTGTCTATAACGTCTATCTCTCCGAATGGTTTCGCTGATGACAATATTCGTTTTTAGATTCCCATCCTTGTCCTTCGGATGTGGACTACCAACGGCAGCGTATGATACGCTCATTGAATTCTGATCTTGAAATCTCTGATGCTCCGAAAACTCAATGTTGTCTACTGTCTCAAAAACGTAGTACTCCCCCTTTCCACTTTCCATGAGTGGTACTTGCATCGAAGGGATTGAACAACTATCAGTCCTATGTATATGTATTACAAACCACTTGTTGTGGATCACTAATTTGACATAGCAAAAAATGCTTCTAAGTGTTTAGGTTTTCTCCGACGATGCAAGAAGTATTTTACCCCTTCTGATCTGGCTATGATTTACAAAGCTTTTATTCTTCCAAAACTCGAATATAATTTCCAAATTTGGGCAATAACGTACTTGAGTCTTCTGGATATAATCGAAAAAGGAGCTCTAAGAATGATAGGAGATCGTTCTCTTACCAAGACAGTCATTGTTTTATCGATATGCTCTAGTGAAATAGCCAGTTGCATTCGTCCACTTAAACAATTCAACCGTTATACCCGTACTGCTAGGAATGCCCAATAGTTTACCCTTGAACCCAATGTCGCAAGTAAAAATTAAACAATATGAAGAATTACTTTCAAATACAGGGAAAGAGATCCCGAAGCTGATAAACAGCAAGTATTACAGAAATTTGATTCTTTCCCAACCAACTATAGAAAAGGGTATACAAAAATTTTATTTTGAAAAAAGTAGTCTAGTTGTAGAGGATATAGTGTAACTAACGTTGTGGTATTTTGACGCGAAGCAGTTTCTTAGAAATTTTGAGGATCCATATTCACGTGTCAAAGCAACATCCATAAAGAAAGTAGAAATTGACGCGAGTGTTGTCTACACTACACAAGTATCAGCTTTCAACTAAATATTGAATCGTCTGGGGTGACTAGTTATTAATATTTTGCAATATTTTGCACAATAATATTGAGCATCTAGGGACCGTTTAAGGCATCTGTCTCTGTATTTGCAGAGCATGGTATAATAACATTTGCGAGATGTTCAGCAAAAATATCAGATATTGTTCCATTTAATTTCTTGAGATTTTATTAGCGGATTTTGTGTTTTGGGATTCCTTTAAAGGCTGTCTTAACAACGTTAAAAGGCTGTCTTAACAACTGGAAATCTTGTTACTTGTCATTTCCTCCCAGCTCCTTTTTTTCAAAAACCTTCTGCAGCCTGTTGAACATCAGCTATTAATTGTTCAACTTCATTATCAATTTTTTCAATTGGTTTCATGAGAGATTTAAGATTTATAAGGTCTTAGATTGAATGTTTCTTAAGATTCCCTTGTTTAACCTTTATATAAAATAAGTCCGTTGAGAATTAGTCATGTCAGGGATGGAGTTTGTAGGCCGAATTCGAAGGGCTAATTTGAGAAAACACTTTTCATGGCAAGAATTACTTTTCGAGGATTTTTCAATTCCTTGCAAGAGGCAGTCGAATGCCTCTATGTAAGTATGTGAGGCTCTATATGTATGTTCTCAATTCTGTTGTACCAATATTGGACTGAAGATACAACCTTGTGGCATTCATCTTTAACGTTTAAAATGCATGATTTCTTAGAGCAGATTGAAGTTTTTTTTTACAACTCCTTTACCTAACCTTTTAGTAGTTTTATCAAATGTAACAAACAAAAAATAGATAAAAGAGCAAAAGTCCTTATTTCTATTGGCATTTAGCTGTCACACAGTGTCCCTATGCCATTCAAAATTCCATTCAGGATATGTTTTCCCGCCCGTATATATTCATCACATTATCAAATATACCAGAAGGATAGTCGCCGAGTGGGGGAAGGGGTGAGTAACGCAGCGCAATAGAAACGGGAAGAAGCAACCGTATACTACATATACATACATACATAGATGTAATAGGTTTGAATGTATATAGACTAGTTTTCTATTCATGAGGTTTTTATCCTTTCTATTTGAGCTAGGAGGGATGGAGGACACATCTGGGAAAAATATGAAAAGAACATGTGAACGTGGACATCATCACCATCATTCAGTTTACCCCCACCTCCGCCCTCTATTTGCCCCCTATTTCCCAGTCCATCTTTTGATTTTTCACTATTCAAAGTGTGGATGAATGAAAAACAGGGACTGGGACATATTCAGTTTTCAGGAAGGGATAGGAAGAGATCATAATCTGCAATTGGTCACCCATTGAGAGTTCGCTAGTTTCCCAATTGAAAGCCCAGAAGTCCAGTGCCAGTGCCAGTGCTATTCATAGTCCTTATGGTACGAACGTATAAATGTAAAATATACACGTCTCTATGTTGGAATTTAGGACTTGAATTGAATATTGAAACCAAAAGGGAGTCTACATTGATAGATAAAAATAAAAATAAAAATTAAAATACCAAAAAACGAAAAACGAAAAAAAAAACAAAAACTATTTCAGGATGATTGCACAATTCTTGGTAAAGGATATCTACACACAGTCGAACGCCCGCATTTATTCCGGAAAAAGGGTTTTGCGGTTGCATTTTTGTCAGTTTCTGTTTGTTCGTGAGGTTATATAGAGCGTCGCTAGAGGGCGGTGTCGGTGGAGATGCAACCAACCAATGATTGAAATAAATCCATTCTCATGTTTTTGGCCCGTATTTTGAAAATCCTTTCATTTTTGCGTGTTCTACATGCAGATAGATGAGCGGAGCGCATTGCATCAAATCGCATCGCATCGCACCATCATGGATATGTTCTCTGTCTAATAATATTGCGGTTTTCGCGGTTGTAATTTGGGTTTTTCTCCTACATATACATTTTTTGAATTGAATTTGTTCATTTGGTACGTTTTTCGTTGAATAAAGACCGTCCTAGAAGGGCCGGGGGAAGGAAAGCCAACAAAAACACAAAAATAAATACAAAAAATTGCGTGATTGAGTTGGACAAGTTATTTTATTTATTCTCATTTCAATTCAATGTGTGCAAGGGATTAGATTTTTTTGCATTTATTTCAATTCTGTTTTTTTTTTGGTTCTTGGTGATTTCGGGAGCAACGCAACGCAGAGAAAACTAATTTAAGTTTTAATAATTGAAAAATTTTGGTTTGGTTTTTTGTGTTTTGTTTGCTCTTTATTTCAATATACACTCATCTCTGGTGCTCTGGTTCAAATTTAATAAATTTTCTGAATTCATTGGCTGTAATTAAGTGCGGTTGTGCGGTTTTGACAAATGAGTTTTTTGTTTGTTTTATGATTTTTTGGTTCGAGTTTCTTTTTTTTTTTATTAAATCTAAATTGATGAATGACAATATTTTTGGAGCAGTTGGAGTTTATATTATAACGTTGACCTTTCGTTATAATATTTTGCAAAGCTCTTCAGATTTCACATTCAAAACTGATGGCCTTTGTTGGTGTTTCTGGGCGATGATTATGAAAAAATAAAATAAAAAACAAAAATTTGATAAATTAAACAACATTCACATAATAATCAGAATAATTTTTCGGACATAAAGACATTTCGTGTCACATGAATAAGGACAAGCTTTTTTCGTTTTTTATTTGCCGACATTGCTCAAACCCTTTGGTGGTTTGGAAAAACGAAAATGGATAAGGACAAGATCTAAATTTACCTTTAAGTTATGGTTTAGGTACTGGTTTATTGAATGTATTAAAATTATTTTTAGTACTGTGTGCTGTGGAGTATGGATTTATAGAGTGATGTCAAATAATTGAGCCAAATTTGGGAACAGACTCGTTTTATGGCTTCAATAAAATCTTCGATTTTCTGGAATTGCCGTTCTCCTTCGTAGACTTTTCTTGAAAGCCATTCCCACACTTTTTCCATGATGTTCAGGTCAGGAGAATATGGGGCAATGATAATAGGTTCGCATTCCGCCCCTAAATCTAGGCCTTTGTTGTTCGTGCGGTATATATTGGTGAATAATCTTGTTGGAAAGTCCATCGTTGTGCACCAAATAATTCATTAGGCATCTACCAAACCTATGGTGTGAATATTTACTTTCTTTCTTTCAAATCCTGTTCGATAATGAAGGAGGAAACCTGTCACGCATTTTTAGAGCAGACATTACAATGATATTTAAAGAAGGTGATAAATCTCTACCAACGAACTATCGACCTATAGCGATCGAAAATGCTTTGATGAAAGTTTACACCCAAGTCCTATCAAAACAGGCTTCAAGAGTGGGCAGAAGAAGAGCAACTAATTCCTGAATTCCAGAACGGTTTCAGAAAAGGACGAAGTTGTGCTGATAACCTCTTTATCCTAAGTGCAATCACAGATATTACACTTGTAAAAAAGAAAGGAAGTTTTTTTGTAGTCTTTGTTGACCTTGAAGGAGCATTCGATAGTGTGAATCACGATAAGCTATGGACCCACCTTAGATCCATTGGAGCAAGTGGGAAAATAATACATGCATTTCAAAACATATATGTGAAAACCAAAATTGCTATTAAGACAACAAGTGGCCTAACAGAAGAAGCGAATGTTACAAAGGGTGTTCTACAGGGTGATCCATCAAGTGCTCTCCTATTTAACTTATATATAAATGATTTGGAAGAATTCTTAAGAGTCGAGTGCCTTACAGGAATAGACATTTCGGAAACAACAAATGTTATCCTGATAGCATATGCCGACGATAATGCTGTCTTCGCTCAATCTTAGCTTCATTTAAGAAAAACTCTGAAATCTCTTGAAAAATATTTTACAGCAAAAGATATGACATTAAATACGGAAAAATCATCGAAGATAGTAAACTTTGCAAAAAGAAAAATATAATCATGCCCGGAAAGATTTGCATATAAAGAAGACTCAATTGAAGCTGTAGATAGCTTTGAATATCTGAGAATAACCTTGAGTCAAACTGGATCTTGGAATGAAACCATGAATGTCTTCAAAACCAAGGCAAGAGCAGCAGCAGCAGTAACCAAAAAAAGCTATGAGGAGCCCTTACATGGAAAACTGGGAAGGAAGAATCAAAGTTTATAATTCAACAATTAAATCGACTTTACTACTGTGCGGAGATATGGGGTCTGGAAGCTGGAGACAAAATTGAAGTTATTCAAACTTCAGTTTTAAAGAAGTTGCTTGGTCTAGCTAAAAACACACAAAGCAATGTGGTTCCCTTAGAAACTGGTACACTTCCATTAGATTACGAGATAGCGAAAAGAGCTTTCTGGGAAAAACTGTGAATGCCTCTGATGAGCGCCTAATAAAAAAGTGTTACAACGAAATCTTGAGAACCCATAACAACTCCCAACGACCAAACTGGGCAACCAAATTTAAGGCCGCCTTAATGAGTAATTTTATGGATATAAAGGAACAGCAAAACTTATTACTTGAAGACAAAAAGAGAAGCATTATAATTGAAGATTTCAGGAAGGCATCTAACTCAACTTCTTGCTGCTATTATGCTCCTTATTTAGCGAACATACAAGAACCAGAATATAAACCGGCTCCGTACCTGAATTCATTCTGCAAACCATACGTGCATAAAGTCTTAGCGCGAACAGATATGCCCACAGAATAGTTTTACACGGTGATAGACTGACTCAATGAACTTTTGCACATTGTGTAATACATATGAAGATGATACAATTGAACACTTCCTTTTAGGATGCCCAATTTTTAATGCAGTTAGAAACCACTTCCTATATCCCCTATGAACTTAACTGACATGAATAGTAAAATGAAAGTTGAAGATCAAAACGTTGCACTGAATATATATATATATTTGTTAGAAACTCGCCTAACTTAAGAGCTTTAATCCTTAACGAATGATAAATCCAGATTTCAGGTTAAGTAATAAAAGTAATTATTTTTTTATTTTCTTTATAATTGTTGCTTCATATCTTACCTTATTGTTCTGTTAGATGAATTAAAATTATATTGCACTTACCTTATGAAATAATGTAATATTTACATATTGCCAATCAATTTGTAAAAGCTAAGCTTATAAACAAATAAATATATCTATCTATCTATCTATCATATGTATATCCATCAGGTATGTCAAGATCGATTCCACCTACTCTGATTTGTTGCAAAATTAGCATTCAATGATAGTTTTTCTTCATATTTTGGTGGCTTATATGGTCTGCCTTCTGTATGACCCGAGTGACAGTCGATCTACTAGCGATTACCTTAGCTTCTGCCTTGAATTTAGTAATGGATAGCCTTGAATTTGAAGCATATCTCAGTATCGCCCGCCTTTTCGGAAAAGATGTGGCTTTCTTGACACTTTCTTTGTGGTTTTTTCCATACTCCTAGTTGTATACAACATTTGAACTTCTGCGGTAAGCTCGAATTTACTAAATTAATCCAATATGTTTATTTGCAATATATATTCATTGTCGTAGGGGTCATGACTCCCCCCTACCTGGGAGATAATTTGTCTGCTTTTTCGCAGGAATTCCCTTCAATTCAAAACTAATCGTATTGCGTTAATGGATATGACCCCCATTATATTTTGAATTATTTATTTTTTTTATATAAAAACAACATTTATATATTATTTCCTTAAACTTTGTTGCTTAAAGTACTACTTTTGATTGAAGATTGGACCAAGAACATAATATGAATCGGATATTCACCCTTTTTCCAAAAAATAGCACAAATTCATAAACTTTTGACGAATTGACGATCTAGGGGGTCACATGAGCCAAAAAGCTTATAACAGTTAAGTTGTATACGTAAAGATTGCATTTAAAAAAATTATTTGTAATTTAACAGTATTCACCAAAAAGTGGTTTGCTGTCAAAAACAACTCAAATTTTGATTTTCGTTCAATTTTGAATTTGAAAAAACTTTAGTCATGCTTTAAATTAATTTCATAAAAATTGTTTCTAAGAAAAAGAGCAAATATTCAGATTCTTAGGAAGAAACCTTGAATAAGAGATCATGAATTTTATATTAAGTTGCCTTTGAAGTCCTTAATCTCGCCTTCAATTTTATTATTACATTTTTTTTGACAGACATAAATACAGGAAATATATATGTAGCAAGTTTTGCATAAGTTAACAATTTCAAAGTAAAGTTTTTAATCAAATATGACATTACGATGGTATAGAAGCCGAAAAAAGTGGGTACCCCGATTCCTTTCGTCTGTCTGTCTTTCCTGGCCCCTACAGTCCAAACAATAGTGTTGATTGAAATTAAGATTTTCAGCCGATTAGTGTAAGGTGTTTTTTTCGTTTTATTAATACGAAAAATAACAGCAGTCCCCACACAAATTTTTTGGTTAAAGATGTGATTTTTCTAAAACTTTCTCTTAATTTTGCGTTCTTAATTTGGCTTCTTTCTACAAGAAAAAGATATTTTCGCGTTGATCCAGAAGGGTACCATTCAAAAAACCTTAATTTTGTTTTTAAGTTCGCTCTAGAACTAATGCAACGATTTCAAAATTCTTCTTATGATCAAAAATGTATTCTTTTTTGATTTTTAATAAAATACTAATTTTGTTTGCAAAAGTCGATATTTCAGAAAGGGGACAACATTTTTTGACGAAATTTTAATGTAAAATGTTCTTATATTTATAAAGTCTTTATTTAGTGCTTATACCAAAAATATTTTTAAGACTAAATTTAAAATGATTTTTGAAAAAAATAGGTTAATCTAAATTTTTTGACAAATAAAATGGCATTTAAATTTTTGAGAAAGACTTATTTTGCAGGTACATTTTTAAATCTTTTAAGAAATAGGACCCAGTCGTGCGTTTCATTTCTTTCAAAATTGGTTTTCTGTTCTGGGAAAGATTTTAAACAATAAATAAATCTACTTTTGAAGTGAATTCGCTTTGGATGCTCTAGAACTGAGATTCAAACACGAATTTCAATAATACAAATGTCCCAAAAAAATCAAGTGACACTTTTGTTAAATTAATATCTTAATGAAAAACATAATAAACGTTTCATATCCTTTGGATATAAAAGCTTTGAAACGTGTAATTTGTGAGTACTACAAAACTTTTCTTCCCAACTTATTTCTTTACTTTGTTTTAATCTAATTTCTTTAGAGAAATTATGTACTTAAATGCAGCTATTTCCTTGAATTCAAGAATCAAATCTTATAGTAGGGGAGCCCAAGAAGGGATTTTGGGATTTACTACAGCGCGGCAGATTAATATACAGGGAGCTACCTAGTACCCCATTGAATACCTCCACCAAGTATTAGCCCCGTATATGTGGCCGCGCTACAAGGATAAAGGATCAGATTAGTAAAATAAAATTGATCATCTGAAATTCTCGAGCGCGTAAGATTAAGGTAGGGTAAGTTAGTTATATGCTAAAAAGTGTATATTCCACTAATCTGACAATTTTCGATTGACGATAAGAAGTAGGCGGGTTACAAACTTGTAAAAAAAAAGTCATCTTGACTTTCTCGAGCGACTAAATTTTTTATTTTGAAGGTAATAATTCAACGTTCACAAATATTATATAATCTGACGATTTCCGTTAGCCGAAGTGAGGGGAGGGGCTATTTCAAAAAATTATTATTTAAAATGGAAAAAAAATTTAAAAATAACGGTGATATTTACAATTAAGGACTATACTTTTTTTTAAAGCCAACATTTTGTTTTATTAGCCAGTTTTTAATTCAAGTCAGAACTATGCACAGTTTTTGAAAAATTTAATTAAACTCAAAATTTGAGTAAAGTTAAAAAAAAAAGGTTTAAAGTGTAATTTTTCAATACATCAAGATTATCTACCATTGTTTTTATTTCAAAAGGGGATTGCTCATTTTATAAGGGCCGTCCGGCCCGGAGTGTACACCAATAAATTTGGTATCAGATTAGATTAGATTAGATTGGTTTTATTATTTTTTCAATGATTAAATTCCTAATTTACAAAAACATAAAAGCATGGCATTTTGCCGTCTGCCTAGTTGACAACACATGAAAATTTCACATAATATGAAAATTTGTTTTTGAGCAATAATTCGTATGTATTTTTGCAAAATATATTTATAAAAAAAAAAAATTAGTTTATCTTAGAAGCTTTCATTTATGATTTTGTTTCTGTAGAGAAGAGCTAGCCTGCAGTATTTGTATAATTTTTGTATATCCATATTGTTAAGCAGTTGTATAATTTGGCTTTGTGTCAACATGTCACTTCCGAATACATCCCTTCTGATTTCTCTTAAGATCGGACATTTACCCATAAAGTGAAAATTATCTTCTCTTTCACCTAAGTTGCACAAAGAGCAAACAATGGGTAAATCATCTCTATGAGGTATGTAGTTAAGTGGCATAAGTTCGCTCCGCAGTTTTACCATCATTGAAATCTCGGCTGTACTATTGTCATCCCTAAAATAATTTTTCTCCTCCAGGTTATGATTCAATTGGCTGTATAGTTGTCTGTAGATAGATCCTGTTGCCTCATTTATATATTTATCACGATGTTTTAAGTCCACTGCAGCAATGAGTTGATAAAGCGAAGTTTCTAATTCTTCACTGCACAGGTTTAAGACTATCCCACATTCTGAAGCAAGTTCCAACCAATCAGCGCACCAACTTGTCTTTGTCCTTATGACTTCAAGAGCTACTATTTTAGGTAGTCGATTATCATCCATCTTCAAGACTTTCGTGACATAATCCACTTGCATTTTTAATGTTCGAATGAACAATGGCGAGATTCCTGTTTCTAACATGATAACGTAGTTAGGTGTGCTACGCGGAAGCTGGAAGATTCTTTTGCAGTAGTATCGTAGAAGATTTTCCACCGTATCGTACTGCCTTGTACCCCATGTCTGAGCTGCGTAGAAAAGGATTGATGCTGATATCGCTTCAAATAATTTGAATTTACTGCTGTGTGCTATACTTTTGTTATGAAAGCATCTATTCCATGTAGCACTGATTGCACATTTTGCCTTCATTAATTTTTCCTTCAGATGTTTTTCCATACTCAGGTTTTGCGTGAAAATAACTCCTAGATATTTGAATTCCGTTACAACCTCTATATTTTCTCCATTATAATGCCATTTTTCGTTTGCACATTTGCGGCCTCTTCCACTTTTGAATATTAAAATCTTGGATTTGTCAAGGTTAACTATCAGATTCCAAACCCGACAGTATTCGAATAATCGGTTAATCATCAACTGCAATGATTCAGAAGAGGCTGCCAACAGAACAATATCGTCTGCAAACATCAATAGTTTTATTATCATCCCCGCGTACTCTACTCCACATGGCAGAATGTCAACCAGATCATCAATGAACAATGCGAACATGCTTGGGCTCAATGTACAACCTTGCCTGACTCCCGATTGTGTTTTGAATTCTTCCGAAAGCGCATCACCATTCCATACTTTACTTGTTGTGTCGTCGTAGAGATTCTGTATGACTCTTCCAAACTTGCATGACATACCTTTACTATATAGCTTATAAAATAGAGCCTTTCTATCGATCATATCGAAAGCAGCTCTAAAATCGACGAAGAAGGCATATAGCTTCTTTTTCTTGCGAAGGAATGTTTCAGCCATACATCGAAGGGTAAAAATATGATCGATCGTTGAATATCCACTTCTAAATCCTGCCTGGTACTCCTGCAGTAGTTTGTCGCTATCAATCCATTCGTTGAATCGTTTCTGTAGTATTAGTGTAAATATCTTGTATGAAGCATTTAGGAACGATATACCTCTGTAATTAGCTGGTTCAGCCATGTTTCCTTTCTTGTGAATCGGAAAAATAATCGATTCTTTGAATTCATTTGGTATAGTCCCGGTTTCCATGATATTGTTAAATATGAAAGTTAGCCTTGTGAGTAGTTCTGGTGTCCCATACTTATAAAACTCAGCTGATATGCCATTCGAACCTGCAGCTTTTCCATCTTTAAGCTTCGTTACAGCTGATATTACTTCTTGGTAACTAATTGTAGCATCAAGAACACCGCATTCATAGGCTGGTATAGCGTATTCCACCGAAGGTGTCTCATGTACTGGATTCAACAGTTTCTCAAAGTGAGCTGCCAGAAGGTTTGGACTCAAGTTCGTTTGGATTGAAAACCGTTTGCCATTCAGCTGTCTTGCCAAGTTCCAAAAATCTTTTGAGTTTTTGCATAGCGCTAATCGTCTTGATTCAGCTTCGTAGAAAACAGCCTTTTTTTTATTACATATTTCTTTGTACGCCTTATTAGCCATCAAATACTGGTGTCTGAAATAGTCCTCATTTGAAGTCCTATACGCTCTTAACCAGCCAAACGATAATTTTCTGTATTTTTTACAGTCGGCATCATACCATGGTGCCGAAGAGTTTCGCTGAGTGTTGGTGTTAACTGTGTAGTAAGATGCTTTGATTATCTCTTCTATCTGAGGTAAATCGTAAGTTCTTTGGCATATCAGAGCATTATTTAATCTCAATTGATACTCTGACTTGTGTTTCGATTTCCATTTTATTTTCGGTAAGGTATTCATAATTCTCGATTCCTTTGCTTCTCTGGTATTAAGTTTAAATTTTACGGCGATTGGAAAGTGGTCAGAGTAAGGTACATTATGGATTTCCAAATCAACAATCAGTTCATTCCATTCACTACCTACCAAACTATAATCAATCACCGAGCTACCTTGTCCTCCAACAAAAGTAAATTCTCCGTTCGTATCCGATAAGCTAGTTCCATTTTGAATTCTTAAACCGTATGTATCGCATAGTTCAATAAGCTTCAGTCCTCTTGCATTAACAATAATGTCCTTCGAATTTCGTTCAATTCCCAGGATCTCATTTTCATTTCCCGCTTGTCTTCCTGTCCTCGCATTCATATCACCCACCACCAGCAAGTTAGATGTTTTACCTCGAGTTATTACACCTTCTAGTTGTTCAAAATCTGTATTCCATTGATTGCAGTTGATATAAGTCGGCAGGATTCGGAAACATTTTTCTTTGTAAAACAGTTCAACAAAAATAACGCCTTCGTATACTTTAAATTCGCAACACATATTTTTAAGATTTTTTTTTAATCCGAAGAAGCAACCTCCACTAGCTCTTCCCCTTGATTGTGTTCTAACAGCTGGAACTAATTTAAATTCAAAATTCCTAAATTTACTTTCAAAATTCGTAAAATTATTTTCCATAATAAATGTCTCATATAAAAAAACAAAATCAAATTGATTAACAAATTCATAAAAATCTACAAACAAAGTCTTATTGGTTAATCCTGCAACATTATAAGAAAGTATTGTATAATTAAAAGATTCTAAACAATTTTCATTTTTTCTAATTTTAATTAAACTATTTTTATGGCAGACGGCATTACAATCAAACATGTCTCGTGTGAACACCACTTGAAGTTTGAGAAGCTCTGGTGTTGTCTTCTGTTGACTTCTCATTTGGTATCAAATTAAAGGTTGTTCTAAGCCGGATATATCTGCAAAAATATTTTGTCGATAACTCATGGGAGATCCGAGATATTTGAGATTGAAGTTCGAAATGTCAAACCATTAAAAATCAGCACTTTTTCGACATAAATGCTAATATCTTTGGATACAGAAAAGTTAGAAAAATCAAAAAGGAATTAAAATAAAGGTGTCAAAAATATCTTTTAAATGAAACTAAAATTACATTTCTATGATTTATATATTTTGAGTTATTTTTAATCAAACCTTTGAATAACATCATTTTTTAGGCAAACTTTTGTACAATAATATCTTTTAAAATTCAATAATGATATTAATTTTTTTTGCACCAATAAGTGGCTTAGTTCACAACCATTATTTTCATATATAATTTCTTAGCGTTTCTTCAACAATTTATCTATTTTGACAATAATAATTCAAAAATATGCTCTTAAAATACAAAAAAATCTTATACCTAACACTAAAATAAAAATAATTCTTATAGTAACAGTGGGAAAATTGAAACAAAAAATAAATAATTCTTATTAAAGTGGCGGAAATATTAGAATAAAAATAGAAGTTGTTATCACAATATCGACAAAATTAAATTAATTCAAAGAAAAATAATAAATAATTATAAACTAAATAATAATTCAAAGAAAAATAAATAATTTTAATGGCAATGGGTTTGACAAAACATAATTCTAATCTGAATCATAGGTCACTTAAAAGCTGTTTAAAAATTGAGAAGGGGGTCTTTTACTCTCATATCTTAACCAACTTAAAAACCATATTATGATCATAACATGAGCGCAGCATCCAACCGTTCTTCGACCTACTAGGCAATTGCAATAATATTGTTCAATCGCTTCTCTGCCCTGTTGAATATTATTATATAAAATGTAAACAAAATATACTCTCGGCTTATATGCCTGCTCTTAATCCTACCATGTAATAATTTAGCATATCTTGTAGAGGGTAAACCTTCTGGGAGACTCCTGGTTGGGTCCATGTTTATTTCTATAAGATATGAGCCATCATTTCGGATATGCTCCCCGTAATAAGATCGCGCTTGTTTCAATTGATAGGTTCCACAACTAAACAAAATAAGTTCATTATAACTTAAGCGTGGGAAAGAAACATTATTTCACATCAAAAAACTAAATATCAACTGAATCAAACCAAAAAATATAACGGAAAAAAACTTTATTGACAGATATTTAATAGCGTAAGTGGTTAACTCTTTCCTGTATGTTAAGCTTATACCGCTTGGATGCTACTCTTCTAACATTATAGTGATAGATAAGATTTTTTTTTGTATTTTAGGAGCATATTTTTGAATTATTGTTGTCAAAATGAATAAATTGTTGAAGAAACCCTACAAAATTATATATGAAAATAAAGGTTGTGAACTAAGCCACTTATTGGTGCCAAAAAAAATTAATATCATTATTGAATTTTAAAAGATATTATTGTACAAAAGTTTGCCTAAAAAATGCTGTTATTCAAAGGTTTGATTAAAAATAACTCAAAATATATAAATCATAGAAATGTAATTTTAGTTTCATTTAAAAGATATTTTTGACACCTTTATTTTAATTCCTTTTTGATTTTTCTAACTTTTCTGTATCCAAAGATATTAGCATTTATGTCGAAAAAGTGCTGATTTTTAATGGTTTGACATTTCGAACTTCAATCTCAAATATCTCGGATCTCCCATGAGTTATCGACAAAATATTTTTGCAGATATATCCGGCTTAGAACAACCTTTAATTTGATACCAAATTCATTGGTGTACACTCCGGGCCGAAAATGAGCATACCCCTTTATTGCTCTTAATTGTTTTTGATCAAAAACTGAAAACTAGATGATTTTATGTCTTTTAGTTTTTGAAAAATTTGAATATAACCACAACTACTATTTTAATTTAATTCTTTTTTTTTGCTTGAGTGGTCTTATTTTGATGCGAGTTTGGGTGTATGCCACATAGAGGTGTGAATGGGGGCATGTTGCCCCCTGCAACCCCCCTGCTTGGGCACACTATTGGATTTGGAGTGGGTCCAAGGTCTAGTATGTGCAAGGTGGGGAGGGTGAAAGGTGCGATGGATGCAAGATGGGGTGAATGCAAAGTTTCTTTTGCATTTAAATAAGCTGGATTTAAGAAAAATTAATTTATCTCAAATACTTAAGCAAGGAAAAAATAACAATAATAATAATAAAAAAAAATCGTTCCATTGTCAGATTAGGTGAATCCCTCCAGATAATCGTTAGATTAAGAGGCAACACGTTTAGGGAATATACATGAACCATATATATCAAAATCTGACGCGCTCGAGTATTTCCAAATGGCGATTTTTTTTTGCAAGTTCTAATAATGGCTGCGAGTTTGGGTCACATCCAAATCGTCAGATTATTACATAAGAGCGTTCTTTTATTTTCACTTAACATCCCCTTAGAAAATCTGACGCGCTCGGTTAATTTTTTTTTTACTGTTTTCAACCCTTACGTACGACCACCCGCACCCCCACCAGATTAACATACGTATATTTTCAAAAATACGTAGAACATGGATGGTATTAATATCTGATGCGCTCGAGTATGTCCATGCAACTGTTTTTTTATACATTTTTGAAAACTTATAGCCGCTCCCCCCACCGATGAAAGTGTATATATGATATAACATTTTTTTGTTCTTATCATCTAAGCTTCGCAATCCAATAGGTCTCTTTGACGCTCGAGTAAATCCCGATTTAGCATCCTGGGCTCCCCTACTATTATTGTCTCTACAATTTTTAAGTTTTGTTTACGCCTTTATAAGATCAAAATAAACAATTCCAAACAATTTCCTAAATTAATTTCTGCACGAAATGGAACAAAAATCCTCTAAGCTATCGTATTTTAGCTCTTAAATATGGCATATTTAGAAAACTGTTGGAATTCTTTCATATAAGTCATCCAAATTAAATAGTAAGACCATACCTTGCTGAACAGCAGTGTTCTAAATAATTTGATAATAAGTTGGCATTTTAGCAATTATTAAATTTTGTTAGCATCCTTTACAAAACATTAAAGAACATTTTTAAGCGGTGAGTAAAAACTCATCTAAGTGTGTGATCCCCCCCTTGATGAAAAGTCTGGATCCGCCCCAAATAAAATCTGTTATCATTTACATTTTAGAGTTGGCAGATTTTATGTATTCATAATGCATGGTGATTTTAATTTACCACACATTGACTGGATTCCATCTGAAGACTAATCGTGCCTTGAAGCCTGTCTTTCTTCTTCACAACTGGAACTATCTTTTCTCGATAAACTCCTTCTTACTGACTTACAACAAACAAGCTGTAATAAAACTAAAAAAATCAAATTCTCGATTTAGATTAGATCAGTACGCTTGTTCCAGAATCTAGATCAGGAATTACTAATATTGATAAATATCGCCCCCTTGGACATTTTTCTGGGCTAAAATAATCGCCTTACCGAACACAATTTTGAATGCTAAAACAATTTTTACTTCAGAAGAGGTAGTTTTCAGTTGTTGTCTGAAGATTTAACTTTTTCTCGGAATTGCTGATACTTTAGCATTTCCTAATATTGACGAAGCAGTTTCAGATTTTTATAAGGTCCTTAATAATTGTTTAGAAAAAAAAATGTATCTGTAAAGAAATCAAGAAATACAAACTTTAGCCACCCTTGGTACAAGAAAGAATTGCGTTTCCTGGGTATCAAAAGAAAATAGGAATGAAAAACTTATCTCAAAACTCTGTCTCTTTTTATGTTGAACTTTTTAACGAATTTAAGTCTCTTTCTAATTTTGTATATGTTTACTTTTTATGTTACTCATATGAGCACCTCTTTGAAAGAGAATTCTAAAAAAATTTTGGAAACTTGTTAGTAGCCCTGAAGAAGTTGATGAAATATATGAAGCTGAGTCATAACTTGACGAATGTTGGTTTTTAAGTGCTTGAAAGCAAAAGGTTTATCTGCATATAAACATTCTTTCGAGTAGTGCCACAAAAAAATTTAAGCGGTCTCAAATCATAACCAAAAATTACTCGGCCAGGAAATGTTTCTTGGATTGAAGTCATATTCGGTCGAGTTGTGTGGCATGCGGCATGTGGTATCGTCTTTTTGAAACCACATATTCTCCAAGTCGTATTTTTCATTATCAGGCAAAAAGAAGTGGGTTATCATATGACCATAACGCTCCGTATTGATGGTGATAGTCGGTCCATCGTCGTGTTTGAAGAATCAAGGTCCAATCACACCTCCGAACCAAAGAGCTCAACAAGCAGTGACTTTTTGTGGTTTACTGGTTTAGACAACACTGATGAGAATTTATACACCGCTGCAAATCAACGAAGTGCTGAAGAAAGTAGTGTGAAAGACCTTCCCGTTATCGATAACCAAGATAGTGAGAAAGCTTTTTCAAATGCTTTACTGAAGTCTATGAATAAAAAGTATATTGGTTGTTGGAGTTCATTGCACTTTTCTATTAGTTGATTCATCGTCTGTAGGTGGTCTGTTGTTGAGAAACCTTCTCTGAATCCAGCTTGTTTCCTAGGTTGTTTTTTGTGAAAAACCTTGTTTGATGTTGCTGTAGATTGTTTTTGAAAACAGCTTATAAATTGTCGACATGTTACTTATAGGTCTAAAGTTGTTCAAATCGTTTTTTTTTTCCTTTTTTATGTATAAGTGTAATGGTTGTTTCTCTCCATTACTTAGGGATTTGCTGAGTTCTTAAGATTTCGTTAAACATAAATGTAAAGATTTCAGAAAGCGATTATTTAACGAATATTATCATTTCTGCAGAGATATTATCACTTCCAGTGCATTTGTCTTTCTTCAAATCGTCTATGGTCCTTTCAATATTTTCTTTGCTAAACATGGGAGTTTGCGTTGTTTGAGATTGATATCTATGTATGTTTTCAATATTTTGGTCGAGGAGAATAGTTTTTCGAAGAGCTTATAAGCATTTTCGTTTAACTCTTTTCTATTTGTTATGTTGCTTGCATTTTGGCTTTTTAAGCTAATAGTCCATTCCTGTTGACTGTTAAGTAATGATTTTGTTTTCCTTATTGATTTTGTTTGTCTAATCGTATCGCTAGCTATTGTTTCGTTCAACTTGTTGATATCTTTCCTTATTCAGAAAAAAATATGTAAGTTTAATTACTTGTAGTTGCAGTTTTAAAAAATGCACTTACTAATTACATGTAATAGAAATGGGTTTATTCAAGGTTTTGATGGAAAGTGTTTTCAAATTACTCCCAAGACACTTCATTTTTTTATTTTGTTATTTATTAATTCTATAAACACATTAATATATTTCATGAAATTAAATAAAATAACATTTTATTACATTTTTGTGTAATGATTACTGCAAACATTAATTATTACTGCTTTTTTATCATTACTTTTACTTTTCAATTACATGTTATTAGTAATTGTAATTCTTCAACTACATTTGCATGTAATTGAAAAAATGTTAGTGATGTTTCAAATACAAGAAATTGTAATTTTTTCCCAACTATTGAAAGCCGAAACAGCCGAAAAGATCCATGCTGCGCGGAAGAGAGCCTATTTTAGGTCGTTCAGAAGAATTTGTGCCCTATATAGGGAATTTTTTGTCTTGATTTGGAGCCGTATTTTCCAATGGACCATAAAATCAATTAATCTTGGATTGGTTAAAGTCTAAGAGCTATAAAATATACCTATGCTTGTGTACACAGGGCTCTGTTTTGTCTTTGTCACTTTTTTTTTTAATTAATGATCTTCTGTAAGAAATCCAGTAACCAGTTTTGCTAACGATAGTGAGCTCAGCTTTTTATATTCGTTTTTAGATTCACAACCCTGTTTATTTATTCCTGACCAAGACAACATTGTTATATGGGGAAAATCGATTAGAATTTAAACTGTCGAAAATTCAATTCTGCTTACTTTCATTCTAATGCAATATACCAACTTTGACAATATACATGAGTGGCACTTGTATCTACGCGAATGTGGAATACCTTACCATACTATGTCAAAACCAATGTGCATCGGCACCTTCTTTTAAACCCTCTCTATCTTTGGTGTACTTTGTCTTGGCATAATAAAGGGAACGAAATTCCCTTTGAAAAAAACTACTGAAAGTAAGCGGCCATAGACAACGCCAATATGTTCGTTAAAAAGAGCCTTGGACTCTGGAGCCGTTTAAAACTAAACATAATCATATTGTCCATCAAAAAATTATCCCTTTTCGGGATACATTTTGGACGATATCAACAATTAATAGATTACGAAAAAGTCACTGCTTAGTGTACCTTTTGCGTTGACGGCCATACCATGATTGTCAAGTATATAATGATCTTATGATTTAATATGATTTAATATGATATATGGCACCACGAAATGTGGTTTGAAAGTTAAGGTGGCACTTTTTTCGTAAAGCTTACGTCATATTGTCATTTATCCCCTTCTGCTGAAGTCGCAGGTCTATACGCATATAAGACTCAACAGAATCGTTGACACCTATCAAATTAAACCTGATTTAGTCGCCAGAATCATGTCGTATTAAACATTTGTCTAAACATATAATAGAAAAGATAAGCCTGTGTTTAAAAAATGTCGATTAAAAAAGTTTTGCAAATAAAATTAAAATATTGAAATGCTTAATGAAAGACCTTATGCATCTATATATTCAATTTGTTCAAAACTCAATCAAATTTTTGGAAAACTTAAAATAATAGTACTTAAGTTGAGAACTAGACATTCTTAATGGGAATGATTTCATCTTAAATAAATATGGGTGTTGTAAAAAAAAGTTGCGTATACGCCCAAGTCAACCTAGATTAGTTTATGTAGCTTCAAAATCACATTCCTTCAAACAACGCCTTTGCCACTCCCTTCTTCCTCCTCTTTAAACCCATACATCAACTAATTTACAATTCTAAAGCAAATTTTTAGCGTGGCAACTCCATTAAGCTGCCAATTATCCACCTAAGGCAGCTACAGGTTAATCAGCTCGCCCCCATTACACACTCAGCACATTCTATTGTTTGAGTTGCTCACCTCGATGAGCGACGACGACGTCAGTCGATATTGCAACGTTGCATTTCAAAATTGCACCCACACACCTACACAAGAAGAAAGGACGAGATGATGGAGAAAGAGAGAACAAGTAGCTGCTGCTGTGCAGTCAAAGTCAAAGTTACAACGAACAGGAATCCAATCCAAAACCTAATTCAAACTCCTTTCCTTACACATCCAGAACGACGATGCTTTAGTACATACAAGTGGAGTATCGAGATCCTGGAAGGAGGAATATCGAAGATGAAACCATGCTTCCTTGCTCGCTTTGTAACGCTTGTTATGCTTGAAGAGAACAGTATGATGGTATGCTATTTTATACCTTGTGTTGCTGCTTCGGTGATGCTGTTATGCACATTGAACAGTTATATACTACGAGTATATATTATGAAGCTTCACAGAATGAATTAATTATTTAATTTGATTTTCTATACTCACTCCCTCGCCGCCGTCTTATCCTTGGTTTAGTTGCCTTTAGCGTTGTTGTTTTTCATCTCGTCATTTACTACATAGCTGCAGCAGAAAAGCCTCCTTGATTTTGGTGAACAAAAAGCTGTCAGAAAAGATGCCTTTTCCAACACAATTCCATTGAAGATTATACTTTGCATGCAGACGTAATAAGCATTTTGTGAGGAAGATTGGTTAATCACCAGAAATGCGCAGTACACATGTTTTCAAATACACAAACTTATGTACATAATACAGAGAGTTGGTGAATCTAGCTAAAGATTTGCATATGTATTTATCTAAAAGTCGTTAGCTTTCGGCTTATTGGGTGTTTTCTTCTTTATAATTAGTTAAGGAATGAGTTTTGTTAGTTTTATTTTTTTTCCTTTTCTAGTTTTGGCCTTTATAGTCAATGCAAATGCAGGGCTTTACTGAAGAAGTTTCCAAGTTTCAGAAATGATTGTTGTCTTTCAACTTGTATACATTTTTAGATGCTGTTTTGGTATAGTTTTTATTAGATAAATAATTAGTCTCGAGATTTGGTGATAAGAATAAATACATACATAAGGTGGTGCAACAGTAGAAAACCATTTTTGTGGCAGTTAGGTAAGGGATGTAGGGGACCTACAGTTTTTATTTCAATTCAGAACGGAAGGTTTGGAAAGCATTTTTCATGACAAAAATTATTACTCTTGGAGAATTTGTGAACTCCTCGCAAGAGGCACTACCCATAAATCCAAGGCCTCAAGCGTCACAGTCATAAGAAGTTTAGTTTAATTTAGAAAAGCGAGTTTAAGAAGAAACGGCTACTGATTTTTAACTTAACAATTGTAAAGATTTTATAACCAAGTTTTGTATAGATTTTGTGACCGATAGGCGGGTAGGAAAATAAATAAAAAACGGTCTAAAATCGCAAGATCAGGCTTAACATAACTTATACCACTATCTTCAGCCTCAAATTCCAGTGTACATTTTTGAATCAAATGTAGGTTCTTAAACATTTAATAGAAAATAACAGTAGTTCTCATACAAGGTTTTTGGTCAAACATCGAAAGTCGGAAAAAAATAATAAAAATATTTTTGTATTGCTCTAGAAGGGTACCCTTCGTAGAACCGATATTTCGTTTTTAAGTTTTCTCAAAAACTAATCAACCGATTTTTATAAATGTTTCTGCATAAGCTCTTATACTGCTTCAATAGTATTTTATAATCAAAAATGTCATTATTTTCATTTCAGATTTTTAAAAAATATTAGAAATTAGTTTTTCAAACATTTGGTATCTTGAAAATGGTTCATCATATATAACGAAATTCAAAAGTATATTAAAAAGCTCTAAATAACTGCCTACCAAAACTGTTCTGAACTTAAAAAATGTTATGTACTGTACATATAAATGATTAATTTAAAAAATCTAACAATTTTCAAATACAAATTTTAAAAAGTAAAGTTTTTTAAATTTTTGAAAAAAAATTGTATGCAGGTATATTTTGAAATCTTAAAATACAGGAAATATTTTTAAATAGACTCATAGGATACATGAGCAAGTTGGTACGACCCGGGATTTTTAACTTCCCATAGGAAGTTATTGTAATGGGTCCGATTTGTCAAATTGAAAATTTTGACATTTCTCGACGTTTCAAGGTCCCTAGAGTCGAAATAAAAGATTTTTAGAAAGATGTCTGTGCGTGCGTGTGTACGTACGTTTGTACGTCCGTACGTCCGTACGTCCGTACGTTCGCGACGTTTTTTTCGTCGTCCATAGCTCAAGAATCAGAAGAGATATCAACTTCAAATAAATTTTGTTATACAGATAATAAGGCAGAAAGATGCAGAAAGGGCTCTCAAGAAAATTGCGTGGGTGGTTTTTTTACCATAGCAGTTTGAAAAAAAGGTGAAAATTTTGGTTAACCCTAAATATTTACGAACCAAAAACGATAGAGACTTGAATTAAATTTTATATAATAGATTGTATCGTAATACCAAACAGGAATATTTTTTGAAAAAAATCAATGTAACGGTTTTTTTTTAAGATCAATAAAACTGAAAAAAAAAATTTGTCACCTCCAAAATTTTACGACTAAAATATGATTTCATCTCTAAAACAATTTTGTACAACGAAAAATAATGTTTTTGACATCTGATAAAATTTTGAGAAAAATCGAATTGACAGTTTTTATTACAAAAAATAAAAATTAATAAAAGTTGGTAAAAATTGATTTTCGACTCAAATATCTTTTCAAAACTTTGAGATTTTGGCTTAGATTTACTTTTATCTTTCAAAAAAATCTTGTTGTCCACATTCAGTTAAAGTTTGAAAAAAAATCGATTTGACAGTTTTTGTTAAAAAATTTAAAAACCGAAAAAAATATTAACAAAAGTTTGTAAAAAATGATATTCGACTCAAATATCTTTTGAAAACTTTGAGATAATAGGTTCTTACTAATTTTTTCTTATAAAAAATATTGTTTTCAACATAAGGACAAATTTTGAGAAAAATCGAATTGACAAAAAACATTACTCAAAGTTCGTAAAAATTGAATATCGATTCAAATATCTTTTCAAAAACTTGAAATTTAGGCTTCAAGCTTATTTTATCTTATAAAAAATATTGTTTTCAATATTTAGAAAAATGTTGAGAAAAATCGAATGGATAGTTTTTTTACAAAAAATAAAAACCTAAAAAAAAAATTTATAAAATTTGGTAAAAATTGATTTTCGACTCGAATATCTTTTCAAAACTTTGAGATATTGGCTTTAATTTACTTTTATTTTTCAAAAAATATTGTTTTCAACATACCACTAAAGTTTGAAAAAAATCAAATTGACAGTTTTTTTTACAAAAAATAAAAACCTAAAAAAAAATTTATAAAAGTTGGTAAAAATTGATTCTCGACTCAAATATCTCTTTAAAATTTTAAATATTGGCTTCAAAGTAATTTTATCTCATAAGAAATATTGTTTTCAACATTTGGTAAAATTTTTAAAAAATCGAATTGACCGTTTTTTTACAAAAAATAAAACTCTAAAAAAAAACAATACTAAAACTTTGTAAAAATTTACTTTCGACTCAAATAGCTTTTCAAAACTTAAAAATATTGGCTTGAAACTTATTTTATTTCACAGAAAATATTGTTTTCGATATTCAGTAATTTTTATATAAAAATCCAACAGTCCGTTTTTTCATTAAAAATAAAATCTACAAAAAATAGTACGCAAATTTGATAAAAATTGATACGAGTACATATAGACAAACTTTTAAGCAAGACAAATCGACAGACGGGATGCGAAGTTATCAGTGTGGGTCGCATCCCAGCCTCTTTTTTTAAATTTGTATGTCGATTCGAGTCGAGAAATGTCAAAATGTTCGATTCTTTAATTTGGAAATTGGTTTTAAAAAACGTCTTGGAAGTGACATCCTAGATTTCTTTGTAATTAAATGTCTGTTTGTTCCGTTTGTCACAACTATTTCAGAATATGGCTGTGAGTTTGAAATAAGAATTTCTATATTGAAGAGAACGTTCAAAATTGAGCTCAAAAGTAAACTGATGAGCATACCTGGAAGTATGAGTATGACGTTTGAACAGATTGAGGCTAATTCAACATAAAATTGTTTGTTAGGCAACAAAAGACATGAAATGTTGTCGCGGTGTTCGAGCAATGAAAAGATTTTGGCTATAGTTCTATCGCCTATCATTTTCAAAGTTCTTTCTTCGATTTTATCCGAAAGACATAAACTTGTTTTAAGGGCACGTGCCCGAACATGCCCAAATATTCATGTTTTGGAGAAATAAAGGCTAGTCAATTAAAGCCAGATCAGAAGTTGAATACCATTTCTTGCACCTTATCGGATCAGTACCTAAAGTACCTAGCAGCAATTTTGGCAGTTGTACATCGGGGATTGTTTACGTGTTAATGACAGGACATAGTTTTGGAAGCATTAACGGGTAACAATGCTCCCATTTGACAGTGTTGTAAAAAACAGCATTAAATGAGTTTATCAATTTTATTAACGCGTACGAACCCAATATTATAAAAAAAAAAACGAAAAAAGTTCTAGCGTTGGCAGGTGGGAAATTTCATGGGGCGTCGATGGTGATCATTAAAGCAAATGTTTGGTTTGTAATAATTCCAATGCGACGAATTCATATCTTTTTTTTTGCAATTTAATTAACTATGTATTATTTACAAAAAACAACACGTATACGCCTAAGTGACCGAATTGAGATATTACTTTTTTTCATAATTTGTCTATTATTTATCATTATTATGTTATTATTTATAACACATACGTAAGCATTCTCTAAACATTGTGGTTGAAGTTTCACATCATAAGAATGGGAATGTAAATCTAGAAATGAATATGAAAAGCTGAGGGTACTATCGTCAGTCAGAAAAACAGTTTAATGGATTATAAGTTGTAGATAAGAGATTTTGGAAGTATTAAATCAAACTTTATATTGTATTTATAAAGTGACATATGAATTTAGCATTAAGTTAAAAAAATCAATTTACGGTTTTTTTTATAAATCAAAAACTAAAAAAACAAAAACCTCTCACTTCGAATATTTTTCGAAAACATTGTTTTAATATCAGGTAATGGTTTTAATAAAATCCAGGTTTTTGTTTATACAAAATAAAAACGCTACTCAATATTCCATTCCTCAAAACATAGTATGATTGACTTGTTTTCTAAAATATTATTACATCTTCAGACTTATTAAATAAATAGGAGGTTAATTAAGAAATAAGGAAGGTCATCAATAAATAAAACAAACAATGGTGCTCCCAAATGTCTACCTTGAGGTACGCCGGAATTAACAACTAACTTATTTAAATGATTATGCATGAAAACTACACTACATTGCGAATAAGACAACGAATTTATAAAAGAATCATTAAGTCCATTTCTAGAAACTAAGTCTTGAAAAGTGTATTTTTGTCAAGTTCTTTACCAAAATCACTTAAGTTTGTACTTTTATTTAATTCCTATAGATTTGCTGCCCCTCGCATTGTATATTCGCTTAGTTTTTGAAATTAACCAAACGAATTTACGCAAAGATTTACTCTCTCTTATTTGACGAAATGCTTCGATTGAATTCCTCTTTCTAAGCTACCAAAACATTACAATTTTACCTCTTTGTTAACCTTTGGAATTGGCTTGGTCTATCTATATATTGATCTTTTGAGTAATGAAAAATCAATACCCTATGTATGTAGGATAAACCACAGCCAGCACGATACTCTCACAAGGCCGCCATTCCAAAATAAGTTCCTGAAATTAAACAGGGGGCTTTAACATATAGCATGGTACCACATCATCAGTGGTACGATAATTAAGTCACTGAAGAAGTGACATCTAGGGAAGATAACCCTAGAAGTGGTCGTCCGACATCTTGTGGGATGCAATCAGCTTTATCTAGAATGTGCATCATTCCCAAAAATGATTTTTAATTCCACTTCAGACTTTTTTGTTTAAACTTATATTAAACACCGATGAAATAAGTCATTCGATTTTTATATTTACTGATACTTATTGTGTTTGTATAATTTGTATCAGTAAGTCAAGCCCTAAGCCCAAGGGAGGACGACAGTCCTGTGTTTACCATCTTTCGTAAGATTAAATCTTAGGGAGGAAGTAAACCCTAGCTTCTGGCGTTCGATCACAAGTTGATAATTTTTTCAGTGCAGTTCTAAGCCGTGCCTTTTTCAATAATTATGAATTGATCAGTGTCATTCATCATCGAGCTGCACTGATTTCTCTAACGTGCTAACCAGGAGCTACCACGAGGAGGTACAAGTAAGCGCTTTTTCCTTCCAGCATATAGCATCCCTACATTTACACGGAAGTCAGTTTGACTCCCGATTCCTGTATAATAATAAAAAACACGAACTTAATTTTTTCAAAAGTCATTTCTAAAACATTAGTGTTATTATATCTCTATAGGTTCTTTAAATATCGAGGTTCTTGAAATATCGACATTCCAAACATACCAACGTAAGTTGTCAAGCACCTTCATACATCTCACTAAAAGGCTTTGATTTAGATTCAGAGGATCTTGAAATGTCCAGACATGTCAAAATTTCAAAATCGACAGATAGAAACTATTACAATAACTAAATATTTTACTTTCTATTAATTATTTAGTCCATCTATAGTTATACTTAAGCATTTATTCCTGAACTTAAATCCTATTCGAAGACCATACATTTTTCTGTTAAATGTGATAAGAACGATTAAAGAATTCGGGAGACTGAAAAAATGTGTTTGCACATCTATTGAAGTGTCTGCTCATTTCTTATTGAATTATTTATCTCTCCAACCATCAGAGAACTATTTAAATAAGTCCACCTGTTTGATTTAATCAAAAACCTCCCCAGGCTCACAATCAATAATCGCTAAATCTATCAATATATCATACACACTCATACACATAAACTCCTCAAACACTAATTTCGCCCGTCTTGTGCTGCTATAGTAAGTGTAGGTACATATCAATAATCAATTTAAATATTTACTATTAACTCATCTTAAACATCTTACCCCTATAGCGCTTATTTATTCGTATAGACATAACTACTCGTCTTATATGATTATCCTTATGGCTGTATGCGTATATCAATTCCTTCGCGAACCTATCAATCAGTCTTCCACTGAACGAAGATATTGATCCTGGTTTTGCCTTGCTATTCCAAACAATGTCCAAATATACCGTTATTGTTTAAGGATATTGATTTAATTCGTGGATACAACTCATTATAATAATATACATTTTCATTACAAATCTCAATCGCCAAATAAGCACACGGTCATAATTAATTGTGATATAAGGATATGGATGGGATATACATATGTATGTTTATGTGTAGAAGTAGATATGTGTCTTTGAGGTCTAGAGTATCACTTGTTGTATAATTCTAGAGTTAAAGTTGCGTACTATACTTCATTCGAGCGAGCAACAGAAGGACGACCCTGTATGTGTGTGTATGCACTTAGGATCCCCTTCATCGTTATCTCATCAATTAAATGTCCTTGATGATGATGATGATGATGATGATGATGATGATGTTGCTGCTGCTGCTGCTGCTGAGGACGAGGAGCCATGATGATAGCTGTCCCACTTCCAGTCTAGGGCACTACACATAATATGAGTGTATAGACAAATAAGAGATAAAGGATAACAGGGGAAAATGTGTTATGGGAGATTCTTTGCTTGGCTTGGCTTGGCTTTGATTCGATTTTATTTCGTTTTATTTATTTTTTCTATTCCATTTACATAAAATAAGGAAGCACCATACTCGTACCTATCATATGTCTACTCATTAAGAGAGTTCAATACTATCTGTGGCCAAAGCCAATTTGCATGAAGGATGCCAAGCAAGCAAAAGACACAAACCCTTATATCATCACAGGAATTTTACTCCTTAATTAATGCTGTAATTATATTGTTAACTTGGCATCACCCACCATAGCAGTACCTACATATTCCTATATATCAGCAATGTGCTTGATTCTCCTATCAAGCTTATAAGGATGCGATCATACATACATGCATACATACCTAACGTAACGTATATTTGTAGTTTTCCGGAACCTGGTATTATAAGGATAATTCGAACTTTAACTAACTATGAGTTCTATACTTTCACACACTCATCAATGGAGCAATGTAATTTCGATATCAAACGCGTACACAATGTCATCGTCATCGTCTCTGTCATCGTTGTCGTTGTCGTCATATAAATTTTCGTCCCTGTTCACATTTCCAGCGCTGTGGAGGGAGTAGGAGTAGTAGAAAGGGCTGTTGATGTCGGTAATTGAATTTTCTGATATATTCTTACCAACGTCGATCTCTTTTTTAGCTCTCTCTTTTTCTCCTCCCCATAAACCTGTGCTTGATGTGGCTTGAGCATATTACGAATGAGTACTTTTGTATGTTATGTCGTTTTTGAATATGAGGGGAGATGCCAATGCCAAGAGTGCAAATGTAGATAATTAAAATGAAATCAAGCATTTTGTGCCGCGCAAAAGGTTTTCTACTTTGAATACTCAAAGGACCTTCTGATTTGAATTCAAAATATATACATATCTACAAAAATACCCTCACCTACCCTACACACATATCTTTGTATGAATGAACGAACTAAACGAATGAATGAACGAAAGCAAAGCTAAGCAACATAACAGAACGCAACGTAACGACACGATACACGACGACGACGCGACGATAACGACAAGTGTTTATATGTTAATTGAAATTCCGCAAATCAAAGTAAAATTGTTATGAAAATGCTATTGGGAAATTTCATTTAACTCTTGTTTCTATAAATACATACGTACATACGTATATCTACTTTTAGTCAAACGTAATGACGAGAAATATGCTCTTAAATACGTAACGTAAATACAAATTGTAAAAAAATTAATATAGGCAATGTAATTATTAAATTGATAGTTATTTAAGTTCACATCAAAGAACTTGCAAGTGATTTATGCAACCTTTAAAAAAGTAAAATTGATTTACCTATAAGCACATAGAAACGCATCAACCATAATGGTAAGCAGCCTTGAATGGAGTTGATACGCATCGAATGCTAATGATTTCCAATACTTTTGTAATTCAAAAGCATATTAGAAATGGAAACATGAAGATTGTTTAAAAGTGGTTTTGAAAATGCATTGAGTTCTGAAATTAAGAACGGGCTTATTTGAAGTAGATTTTTGTTAAAAAACGAATACTGCTTGGGCGTGTTATGATGGAGGTCATGAATTTTTATTCGACAGTTTTTCAGTTTTGTCAGTATTTTAGTGTATCAGTTTTTAAGCACGACAGTATTTGAATGCGCCCTTCATTGAGCCCTTCATGAGCTATTAATCTTCAAGAGCGTTAATCTTCTGGTACGTCAATCTTAAATTGCTCCGCAGTCTTGAGTTTTTTAGCACTTCAAAACCACAGTTTCGATCTTTATTTGGTTTTAATTTGTTTCAAAAGCATATTTTTTTATTTTTCCTTCAGTGTTACTTTACTTATTATATACGGTCAATGCTTTCGTCAAGTCTACAATAATAACTTAAAACTAACTTAATTTGTATGTTTAAAGATTAATTGATTAAGAGGACTATAAGCGCTATTTTGATCTGCTACCTTCCTTCTTAAGCTATAGCCTGACTAAGATTGAAATATTATTAACATAGAATATCGTTCCATTTAATAAATTAGATATTAAGCAGAACTGCAAATACTTATTATGGCCAGAAACAGATGGGAGATTTATCAAGGGAGGCCTTCGAGTGTATAGACGAAATAAAAGTCTATCACACCAGGAGCAACGAATACAAAGTCTTAGAAAACTTTCTCTATCAATAGGAACGAAATACTATGTTGCCTAAAGAACGTAATCAAGAATTGTCCTGACAAAAGAAACATACAGAGTTTTAATAACATACGGATCACGGAACTGTCGGGAATTTTTTTCAGAAAACCAAGTATTTTGTTAGCCTTTCCACTCTAACCTTTTCGACTGGTTAAAATCTTATTTAACTCGAAGAGTTCAATTTGTTAAAATTTATGATCATTATTCGGAGATGATCTTAGTGCATTCTGGTGTCCCTCAGGGCAGCCATTTGGGACCACTATTATTCCTTTTATTTATCAATGATATTCGTGACATATTCAAAAATCCATCATGTCTCCTATTTGCGGATGATCTTAAACTGTATCGTACCACTTAATCCATTCAAGATTGTACTTTGTTGAATGATGATTTAAGTAGATTGGCTGATTAATGTGACAAAAATTTTCTACACCTGAATGTCTGTTAGCGTCAAGTTATATCCTGTTTCATCAGTTCATCTATATACTTAAATTACACTATTAACGATTCAGAACTAGAACGGGTGATTCAGGAAAAATAGCTAGGAGTAGATATTACATAATCAATAAATCCATTCAAATGCTAGGCTTCATTAAAAGAAACACTAAAAAGTCCCTTTTTAATTCTTTGGTTAAATCAGTGCTTGTGTACTGCAGTACGGTTTGGAATCCAACTTATAAAATCTCGTGTGAGCGAATCGAAAAAGTACAAAGGAAATTTACAAGATATTCATTTTTTTAAATTATATTGGAGGATTGACACTGTACCTTATAAATCCAAGTGTTAGTTATTTGAAATTCAAAGTCTGGAAAGTAGTCGTACATACTCTGGAATAATGTTTATCAGGGACATAGTCTCATACCATATTAAATGTCCTCTATTATTTGCTTCAATATGTATACGCCTTTCTAGAAGTAATTCTTATGGTTTCATTTTGTTTCATGAGCGTTTTCATAGAACGAACTATGGTCGTAATGAAATAAATAAATTACTAAAAGAAAAAAAATATAATAATTATTATTAATATTATAAGCTTTTATTGCCTCCAGTATTTTGATTACATATTAATTGGAGAGGAGTAATCATTGCCGTGCTACAATCAATCAGTTAATTGTAGCACGGCGTTGAGGTCAGAAAAACTGGATTCCCTATTCGATCGCGAAAAATTCAACGTTAAATCATAATTTACTATATTACAAGAACGATTTTTAGTGCACTATTCCCAAAATTAATTTAGATCTTATTATTTTAACATCATCAACTAGCGATATAGAATTATTTGAAACAGAAAGAAAATCATTAATAAATAAAGTAAACATCAACTGACCAATGTGACTCCCTTGAGGTACACCAAAATTGACAGTGTATTGACATGAAGAGTTAATCCTGAACATGACTCTATGCTATCTGTTTTAAGATATGACAAAATCCACATAAGGAAACATTCGTTAAGCCCCATTATCTTTGATTTATTAAGAAGAATTTCAAAACCTAGTTTGTCAAATGCCTTGCTGCAATCTGTAAAGATTCAATAAAGTTGAAGTTGTTTTCCGTATGCATGCAAACAAACAGTCGAGTATTGAAATAAATATAATTTAGTTATTGTTGATTTATTTAGCTTTAAAATATTGTCATTAAAATGTATCAGCAACCGTTCCTTTTGCCATCGATGAGCCTCAGGTCGGTGCTGAACTGTGAAATAAAATCGAGCTGGCGTTTTATTGTTTTTGATGTTGGCGGTTTTAATCTTTTGTAAGATCATTTGATTATTTACAGCATGAGCTATGAATGACCTATAAAAATTAATCATCGCCAGGAATGAAAGGTTTTTTGAACTCCAAATTACCTTAACTTTCGAGGCTACTGGCTTGATTCCCTGAGAGTTGATTTGATGACCGAGGAATCTTATCTCTGATTGTCCAAAAATACATTCAGTTGGAGATTTTTTCGTACTCCTCCTTGTTTTTCGATGCAACACCAATATCGTCTATATAAGAAAATGCGAAGTCTTCATACCCTTGTAGAGATAGATAGTGATAGATAAATTCTTTATTTTTTCATCACAAAGTTTACAAATTTTTGTATACGTAAGAATAAGGACAAACATCATGTACACAAATTCAAACGATCCGAATGGTGTAGTAATTGTCGTTTTGGGGACGTCACCCGGCTCAACAGGAATTTGATGAAATGCTTTCTCCAGATCAATCGTTAAAAAGACTTCGTTACCTTCCAAGATGTTACGAAAATCTTGCACGAATTGGATAGGATATTTGTCTGAAATGATGATATTGTTAAGGGCCCGATAGTCCCCACATAGACGCCACTAGACGTTCGATTTTTGCTGCATGTGCAAGGACTAGTCCAGTTGCTTTCAGAAGGGCGACATATGCCCTGTTCCATCAAATACTGGAATTGTTTTTAGGCGGCTCTCAACTTAGCACCATGCAGACGACGTGGGCGAGATAAAACTGGTGGACCCTTAGTCTCGATGTGAAGCGTTGTTTTTGATATACTCGCTGGTCGTCTGTTTGACTTTAAGTACAGTTCTTCAAACTCAGCTAGAATATAGCCAAAAGGTTGATTATTCTTGAAGGCTTTTACAATTACCTCATTAACAACTGAGCTTTTAGTTTTCGATTCGATGTTTGTAGTGCTGTCAATTGGTCGATTTCGTTTGAGGTCTATCATGATTCCATAATGACTGATGAAATCTGCCCCAATGATTTATGTCGTGACATCAGCTATTATGAACGTCGATCGTCTCAATCCTAGGTTCAGTGTAAGTCTTCTTTCTTCGTATGTTTTAATTGTACTGCCGTTTTCCGCGAACAATGTGTTATTCGATGGTGAGAATCTATCACTATATGAAGGAGGTAGAACTGAAATGTCTGCTCTGCTGTTGATTAGAAATTTGCCAATTGAATGTATTTTGTAGTTGCTGTAAGGAAAGTTCATTTTGAGAAGCTAGAGATGGTGTTCGTTGCCCTGCATTTACTTCTGAAGTATGAAAAAAATCGCCAACTTCCATGATTTTGTCAGTTAATGTAGACAAAGCCATAAGCTCTTTGAAACTTGTAGAATTGCACATACTTGTTCAGGTAAACGTTTTAACCACAATGATTTAAGAAATTCGTCGGCGTTATGATTACCTCCAAGCTCTTTGAGTTCGTTAAGAAGCTGTGATGGTCTCTTATCGCCAAGATCAACATCAGAGAGTAGTTTTTGATCTTACGTTGTTCAGAGTTTCCGAATCGTTCTATGATCAGTGACTTCAGATTCTCGTATTTGTTTTCACTTAGTGGGTTTAATACCGAACCAGAGACATGAGCCAATAGGTACTTGAGCCTCTATTGCACCAATGATGTTGTTGAATTTCGAAGAATCTTTAGAGATATTTGCGGTTTTGAACTGGGCCTCGATTTGCACAAACCAAATTTGGGGCTTCTCGTGTCAAAATGGAGGAATACGGGTTTTAACTCGTGTAATTGTTTCTGATGCACCTTCTAATGCTAGTGCGGGTGTTGTAGCGTTGTTGGAGTTATTGGTTTTGTCTTCGTTCCATTCCATTTTATTAGTATTCAGCATTTTACTAATCTTGCGTGAACTGGGGTCACCAATTATGGAGTTTATAAATTACAACCAATTGAAACTCACTTACTTTAAATATAATAACATTTATTAATTAACCTTAACTTAAAAAATAGTTGTTGCTCTAGGCGTAATCAGAATAATAAAAGAGGAAGATTATCGCTGGACCACCTCTATTTATATAATTCGTACTTTTTCATAAAATTAAATAAAAGAAGAAGCGTAAAACTTAACGAAATGTGTAGTGTACACATGTATTGCTGTAAGATGAATTAATTCCTATGTTTTAAAAGAGAAGAGTTGCTTGTAGAAGAGAAATCTTCAAAGGCAGTCTTTAAATAATCTGCGAACATGTTCCAAATTGATTATGGAAGATGGCGTAAAGATTTTCGAAATTTGTTTTATATCCTCAAATTTGCGTTTACTTTCAACGTATCTCCTAAACATATGACAATTAATTTTTAGATCAAACTCAGTATTCGAAAAAAATTGAGAGTAAAAAAATTTTAAAAAGTAACAAGGCCGTATTGCATTTCTTGGTAAATTCTAAGCATCTCATGACTATTCGCTGTATTAAACTTCAGCCAGGCCTTCATTCTTCTATTTTTTAAAGTTTTTATATGCGAATGAAACCATGGCGGGTATCTATTTAAAGTTTTTAATACGCGCAGTGGGATAATATATCCAAAATACAAAAATATAAGATTTCATAAAATCGTATAACCATTCCATCTAAACACAACTTTGAAAATAATGCATCGCAATTAATTTCGAGTATAAAGTTAAAAAACTGAGTAAAGTTCCATTTTTAAAGTCAAACTCGATATGATTTCTATATACATATGTAAGTTAAGAATATTGCACATACACATACATTTAATATGAAAAAGTAATGGCTGAAAAAAAAAACACGCTCCGGCCTCGCCTGACGTTTACGAGTTTAGCCATAGAATATATGCTATCACAATGAAGCTTTGATCTCACGTTTCGTTTGACAATCGTAAGGAAAAGAACGTTATGTGACTCCAAACAAAAGCCTTTGTCTGACAGCTCAACAGCTTTAAAAAAGTCAATAAACAAAATACATTTGATTTTGTAGGGATTCCCATTGGTTATTAAAAAAAGTTGAAAACGTTTTATTTTTGTAGAACAGAAAATGAACTTATTGGAAGAACTTCTCATAGATTGAGCTCCCGGACCCACTGACGATGTCTCTCAGTCTGCGCTTCTTTTTGCTCCATGAGCTGAGCATATCCACGATAGGCTGTGTAAGCTACTTCCGCGATAAATTTATTTTCTTCGATTTCAAAACTCATATTTCTTACTGCACGAAAAATCAAAACAAACTTTTGAGTAAAAATAACAGCTGCTAATGACAGAAGTGTCATTTTAGAAATATCATTGAAAGCAATCACGAAGCAGGCCCATCGTAACGCAGACGAATCCGAAGCTCATGCTGAAGCCTATTTGTGTTTTAGCCATAAGGGTGGTATGGTGGCGATCTTCATATACGAGCTTTGAATCGCTTAAGATAACAGCAGAATCAGCGTTTACTACATCAGAGAAGTAGACAAGAACCAATATTCTTCCATTTTCAGTGCTAACACCATTCAGCTGATTTAAACCAAAAGATGGTATTCCACTTATTAAACAGAATTTGTTCTTATGCGAAGCATTTGAAGGCAAGTAAAAACCATCATTAGTTTATCAGCACCATTCCAAGTAGGGAAGATCAAAATGCCCAATAATAATAATTACATCAGTTGGCTCAATTTTCTAAAATATTGTTTCTTAGGAATTGTTCAAATTTGTATAAGTTCGGTAGATGAGCCAGGAGGTAGAACATAGCATTTAACCACATAAACAAAACCATAGTATTTCAAGCGAGGATTGTTAAACTTTGTAAAAAAGTAAACAAATAAAAGATGGTCTTACTGCAATTGTTAATGCTCAAATACTAAAACTAAGTCTTCATTAGTAAGTAACTTGGTATCCGGCAACCGAAACTTTGGCCTTAGACATCAAAGTGTATTAGAGTGTATCATTACTGCAATGTATAATTAGTCAGCCCTTCAGCCCAGTTTTACTTTATGTACTTAGTTCAGTTTTGCCAGATAAGATAATAATGTTTTTTTAGAGTAAAATTGACAAAAGACATTTTAAATTTAAGCTTGATAGGCAACACTCCGTACGTTTTTATGACAATTTACCCGTCGCGTCATCTATCTGTCCACTTTCTTTTTTTTTTATTTTCTTTATAAATATACACAATGGAAATACATACAGATATAGACATTTAAATAGAAACACAAAACAGTGTTTTAAAAATTCAATTTTTTATTGAGATTTTTTTTCAAGTTTGGTCTTTATTTTCTTATTTTTTTTTTCTTTCAAACTTAAATTACTTATTATTTGTGTTTCAGTTATAACTTAAAATATTTTAAATTCATAAATGTAAAAAAAGAACAAATTTAATTAACATTAAAATAGATACACAGATTTAAAAAATTAAATTAAATGCAAAGCTATTCTGTATTTAAAAATTATTTAAATATCTGGTATCCTGGCCCTTAGATTTAATTACAGTGTAACACATCTGTTGGACATTGATTCAATAATCGACGGCATCTGTCAATTGAAATATTGTACCACTCCTGTTGAACCATCCTCCGCGTTCGGCTTTACTTTTTGTCAAATATTTCCCAGCCGCTCATTTTAAATCTCCCCCAAAATGTTCTATGGGATTTAAGTCAGGCAATTGGGATGGTCACTCCAATACGATGATTTTTTGGTCTGTAAAATACTTTTGAGCAGATTTGGATGGCTGCTTGGGGTCGTTGTCCTGCTGTAGAACACATTTGAGATGCTGCCTTATGCGGATGCTTTCATGATATTCACCTTCATATTTTGATCCATTTTACCTCAAACAAATGTATTGGTCCAACGTCATACCAAGAAAATTAACCCCATAGTATGATACTGCCACCAGCATCATTGACCGTTTTCTGGGTGTATTTGAGATTTAGTTCTTTCAAAGGAAGCCTTCTAACAGTTTGTCTGCCTCCTGAGCTAACTAGCTTTAACAAGTCTTCCATGAAGTTCTGGAAGTTTTTGGAATCTGGGGTTTTTTTATTTCTTTTGAAGACTTGTAAGGATATTTCGTTTAGTTTGTTCATCAAACAAAGTTACAATTGGTTTAAAACAATTTAAGAGTTTTAACATTACCACGAGCAAAGTTATTTAGAATTAACGACAAATTTGATTCAAATAAATATCTACTAACATTGAAATCAATCATGTTGCAAACAGTATTTGTTTCTCTTAAACATCTAGATATTGGTTCATTGGAAGCATACACAGTTCTATGATATGGAACATTAAAAAACGGTTGGTTTCGAAGCAATCTCGCAGGAACATTAATACAAATTAGAACTAAAATTTGAGAAAAATCAATCTGATCTGCTACTATGTCATGAATAAATATAGCCTCCGTGAACTTTCTACTAATGTTAAGAGGCAAAATACCAAGTAGTTTACACCTCGTTTCATAGGTAGGAAGATCTACGTCCTATTGAAGTCTTTTCACTACAACTCTCGTAAATCGTTTTTGGATCTTTTCGCTATTTTTCCTCTCTGCTTCTTGGCTCTCAGCGGTCAAACTGCTTTTGCAATCAACTTGAGAGATCTGTTCATTATTCTAACTATTTCCCTTAAAGATTTTCCTTCACTTAGTAGAACTAAAATTATAGTTTTCTTTTTAGGGAACAATGCTTACCGCAACCCATGCTTTCCTTATAATTAATTGTAATATTACTAAAATAATTTGAATATACTTCCTTAAGTGAAGTTATTGTTTTATAAAAGTTTAAACATATATTAAAAACTAATATTTTTGATACAAACCAAATATTAAGGTCTGTGTTCCAATGTGTTTCTATTTTAATGTCCACCAAAAACATAGTCTTACCTTAAAAACGGTTCATCTCCAAACAATCACCAAGCAAAAAAATATATAGAACCCATATTATTTTGCATAGGAAAGTCCTACTTTAAGCAACTGTCTTTGTGGCTATTTTAATGTTCATGTTTGTATGTATATGAAACATGTGATTCAAAGTGTTTCGCTCAACTGGTCACATAGCCTTTTCGTCAGCTAACTTTTTAGAATATAGTTTCAAAATGTTTCTAAATATACCCCTAAAACTGACATTTAAAATCTTAGCAATTATGTTTGTACTCCAATTTTCTAAAGTATTTAAAATGTCGTCAAAATTGACAAATGAATACTAATAAAAAGGACGTAAACTGTCTTCTAGCTTGAAATTTAGTTTCTTTTCAGTTTTCAGACGGATACTTCAATTAAGGTGGAAGTGTATTTATTTATTTATTTCATCTGTCGACTTACATCTATCAGACTAACATTTACAATAAAAATTAAAATAAATTATATAATGTAATAATATGTACAACTTAAATTAAAACTTAGTTTTCAAGATGCAAAGCACCAACATATATAACGAATAGAACATTTTGTTTAAAAAGTAATCTCACTTGACTAAAGTCGATCACATTGGAAGTGGAGTTGAACGCAGTACAAGATTTGACTTTAGTATCATTACGGGCATAGTTTGTTCTGAGATACTCAATATAAAAAATTCTAGATCTTATAGATTTTTCAGGTGCATAAATATTAAAAAGAGAAAGAATAGGAGGACATACAATATTTTCCACAAGAACATCTCTAGCAAACATTATTAAAAAATATTTTCCTCTAGATTGAAGACTCATTAGCCAGAGAAGATCTTTATAAGAAGGAGCAAAATCCCAATCCAGCTTTCCGATAGCATAACGTGTAAATCTTTTCTAAATGTGTTCAATTCTATTAATATGACAAACATAATATGGATCACATATAACAGAACAATACTCCAAAACAGATCTTACTAACGATGTATACATAGATTTCAAAGCGTGAGGATCGAACAAATCTTGAGAGTTTCTTCTTAGGGATCCTAACATGGCATTGGCTTTTTGAGATTAAATAATCATAATGCGGTAAAGCTAACTTTATGATAAAAAATTACGCCTTATTCCATTTTAAAATTGACTCTAACTAGATCTGAGTTTTAGATAAAATATTAAATTCAAAAGGATGACGAAGCATGAAAAACGAGAGAACATTACATTTAGAAATATTAAAGTGCAATCTTTTAATAGCACACCAATTAACAACATTCATAAGATCCTCTTGAAGAAGACTGCAGTCCTCTATACTTTTTAAAGACTTAAAAATCTTGAGCTCATCAAAATAAAGCAGACATTTTGAATTCATAATATACAAAAGCAAATCATTTAAGAAAAGCAGAAAAAGTATAGGTCCCAAATGACTTCGCTGAGGAACTCCAGATCGGTTAAAAATAACCTTTGACATTTTGTTCCCAATACGTACAAATTGCCTTCGTCCAGTCAAATAACTGGAAAACCATATGAGCAAAGAAGAGTGAAACCCCATTAACTGTAATTTTCTTATAAGTATTTGATGTTAAACCCTGTCAAAGGCCTTTGCAAAGTCAGTAAATGTAACATCTACCTGACAACCATCCTCTAATTCAGTTCTTAAGTTATAGAAAATAAAGTAAAATTGGTAGTGGTAGATCGACCGGTAAAAACCCATGGTGGGGTTCGCAAATGTAGTTCTTTACCTCAAGTAGCATACTGGTGCATATTTTGGTGTAAATTCAATAATTTTGGTTCAAAGCTGAGAAAATTAAAAAAAACATTTAATATTTTGGTGAATTTTTTTAAAATATGCTAGTAATCAAAATGCACCATTGCCTTTTCTGTGTAAAATTTCATCATTTTTTTAAAATTCGGTATACAAAATAAACTGATTCTTAGATTTTTTTATAATACACCATTAATGGTGCATAAAATTATTCGATTCTGAAACAAACCAAAGTTGTATATGTTTTACACTATATTTAGTAGATAAAATACACTATTTGAAATGGGCAATTATATTTTGGTGTAAGATTTAAACCCCGTGGAAATTAAATACACTAAACTACGTGGTATGAAAAATAAATATAAAAACATTATTGAACTTATTTAGTCGCCATTGGATTGTTAACGTGCTCACATTACAATTATTGATAATTAACAAAAATGAATAGCTCAAAATTTAATTCAGTTTGAGGATACTGACGAAGAAATTCAAAACATAACATAACGCATATAAGTCGCACTCGTCAACAATTTCATACACAGGAAAAGGCTCACAATGCCTACGAAAATATAATGTAAACTCACAGCCAGCACCGGCAAACGATCTCAAGCTAAAAAACGTAGCCATCGACTTCTAATTTTCAACCACCGCAATCAAGTTCAACTTTCCAGCCAATATAGCAGTTTGTGAGTCTCACATCGCTTTCTAGTTCATCAGTGTCAATTCAATCCCAAGCAAATAATAATGCAAACTCCTTGAAAATTATTGAAGGTGAAATATACACACTTATGCAAAATGCAAAAAAGTCCGAGAATGAGAATTTTGCATTCATCGTCGAACCGAATTATGTCGATCTACCAAACGAAGAGGAGCTACTTCAATATCTTGAGACTAATTGAAAAGAAGCAAATAGTCAGTAGTTTATGATGGTAACAGACATTTTTAACTTCATAATAATAATTTTTGCAGTTTTGAAATACTATTTGGCGGGAGTTTCAAACATTGTCAACCAAAACAGGGTCAGCACCGACGCATCAATTCAGGAACTTAAAAAAAGGTGAATGGCAGTGAATTATTTTCCTTACAACAGTTAATTCAATCAGAGCCACCAACCAAATCAAAGAATTTGGGAAACGTTCCATAATTTTTGATACTGGTGCAGACGAATGGGTTTCATCTGAAAATTATGAAGGCGTATCGTTTCCAAGATTCCCAATCACTTCAATTGATGTCTTGAATCTCTTTAATGACGAATTAAGTGAAGACAAAGATGGTTACGTTCAAAAAGCGACAGACTACGTTATATTAAAATTGAAGCTATTGAAAAACTCAACAAAACAATTCACGCGAAGAACACAACTTAAGTCAATTCTCTTTGCTGATTCCCTCCTAAGAACGTGCTCTTGGATAATACCTAAGAGAAAAAGCCTATTAAATTTTCCCAGTTCAGTTCGGTCTTATCGTTTTTTATAAATGTTGTAAAGGATAAAGAGACAGAGAGAGATCAGGTACCTATCGAAGGTGAAAACGTCGTTATTGAACAGCAAGAAGATAAAAGCATTTAAGTAATTTAAAAAAAAATTATAAATGCAATTGCATATGTAGCTTAATATAAATAAATATTTTTCTACTTCGTATGTACCTAAATATTAATAAATATTTTTACTTCTTATGAACCAATTTTGTTTTGAATAAACTTTTAGACATTTCCTACACCATTTAGAATTCATTAAACATAGCAAAAAATATTCCCGTATATATTTTGCACAATGGTGCATTTTTTTCATTTCTCCTTTGAATTGGTGCTTTATTTATACCATTTTCTCAAATTAATACACATCAGTGAGTATTTTGCACAGTTTTCAGAAAATAAATGTACCAAAAATAGAAGATGGCATATAATTGTCTCAAATAGTGTATTTTGTTTTTGTTTTTCTAAATTAGTGCATTTTATTCTCTAGATTCACGAATCAGTGTAATTTTTACACGGCAGCCATATTTTTCAAAAAATATTAAGGTAAACATTAGATTCCACTGGCCGCCATCTTCAAAATGATGACTATGATTAATTATTTTATTATATGTTTCAAATGAATTATTCCACTTTTTTGGTATTTCCGACTCTTTTTTAACGGCACGTATTTAAAAAAAAAATAAGAACAACCAAAAAACTATGAATTTTGAAAAATTAATTTTCACGAATCGATTTAGAAAGCTTTAATTAAGTAAAATTATTAAGGCGCTCAATTTTTAGATGGGGTAGGACCGAAAATCAGTAGGCAGAATGTATTTCGTATTTCGTTTTCAAATTAGACACTCAAATTCATATAAATTCATGATTTTATTGCGCACATATTATGTATTAGAATCATAGAAAGATCAGAATTCTGCATTTTTCACACTCTTGGGAAAGATTTTCCAACAAAAAATTGTGTAAATTGTATACCATTGAGGTGTATGAATTGAGCTTATTTTTAGAACATAATATACACCTCGGGAGTGTTATTTATTCTAGTTACCAGAACAATTTGTATTTTTTATATTTAAAATGTATATCACGAAAGTGTAAAATATACCCCAAATATGTTGATGTATTTTAGAATTTTGTGCTACTTGAGACTTTATTATAAATTCTTGTTTTACAAATACTTCGAATAATTTACTTTAGATACAGAACGATAATTAGAAATGTTTTGTCTTGAACCTTATTTGAATATTGGGGTTACTAAGGATACTTTCCTGAAATTCCCCAGTTTGTAAAGATAAGTTGATGATTGAAGTAAGTGCTATTGCCATAAACTCAGAAAAATTTTTGAAAAATATAGGAGGAATGTTGTCAGGACTACAAGCAAGATTTGAGTCCAAACTCAACAATTGAGCCCTTACTTCATCCCCTACAAATATTACCATTAAGGCTTGAAGCGTCTAAGTCTTCTACAAAATTTGATTGAAAGAAAGAACTGAACATATCACAAATAAAAAAAAATTTGGATAACCTATTGTTTTTCTTTTACTATTAAGGAACAACCAGAATGCGTTGGGGTTGGATCTTATATTTGATCCAACAGAGAATGGATACTGTTTATATACAAAATTTTCTTAAGAATTCATATTCTTTTTTTGTTCGCAAATATTCGCAAATATGGATTGGATTTACTCTTCTTATATTTTTTATTCATAGCATTCCTTAAGTTATCGGCACATAGTTGACAAATGCAGTGTTAATTGTATTTAAGAGGAAATTAAAGCTTCCAAGTAAGTTGCTATTAAAACTAATATTCCATTCTATTTGAGAACAAAATTGATTAATTGCAATGTAATCAGCTTTATTAAAATCGAACCTTTATTCATGATTCTCAAATGTAGAAATTTTATATGACAGTATGTCAAGAGTGAACTGAAGAGCTTTATGGTGAATACTATTTTCTAATATATTAATATCAACTTCCCAGAGCTCTGCATTAACTATATGATCTACAAAAATTAAGTCGAGCGTTCTTCCAATTGAATTTTTAACGTTATTGATTTGCACTAACATATAATAGAATCCAAAAAAAATTGAATCAATCGTATTGATTAATTTAAGAGGAACCAGACAATTTTCATCTTGAGAATAAGATAACAACATGATCTCTATCTTTAAGTTTTTCTAAAATTTAAAATACGTTTAAAAAATGCAAGGTATAAATTAAATCTGTGTATCTAGGTGGAACATAAGATAAAAATATATAAATACTTAAAAACCTGTTACCAAAGTGATAATTAAGAAGGTCAACTCAAATACACATCTGTTCAACCGAAGAATGTTATAGCAAAATTTCTTGGCTGATGTAACCATGACGAATAGCCATCATCAAGCACCACCAACGATATTTGTGCCTGCCAAATGCCGATTCTTACGAAACACATTGAATTGAGCGTTAAAAAATTCGGTCGTTAGAACTCCATCACAATGTCAAGTCTCAGTGAGCCAAAAATTATCCGATTTGGTGCGCATGCCACCAACGTTTTAAAAGTAGCAAGAGAATTTTGTATCAACCACAATCCGATGAGCTTCAGAGCGATGAAGTTGAATTAGAAATGGAGAATTAAGATCAAGATCAGCAACTACAGCTTCCACAGGATTTATAGTATTATCAGCAAGTTCAACCACATCAGAAAATTTTTCAATTACTGAAGTCTTTAAAGTCATTACGTAAAAATTCACATACAAGGTATGTCATCAGCCATTTTGTGTCGAGTAAGTTTAACTTCATTAACTTGGGTTTTTATCTTTTTCAATTTAAAAACTTTTCTAGTTTAAATTCTAAAATATCTTCAAGTATATTACATTTTGTACACAATAAACTTTATGTACCTAACTCTAACACTTCTATAAAAGAACATTCTAGGTTAAATTAAGTTTAATTAAGTCAACAAAATAAAGTATTTCCTTAAAAATGTACTCTAATTAAATTCATAATAATGAATATTTGTTATACTTCGACATAACTTTATTATTTCATTTAAAAGGGAAGAAATATAAAATACCACAATATTATTATCATTGCACTCGCATTCATTTCTATTGATTTACTCAAATACTCTCCGCTTTCTGTCGATAAATAAATTTAAATCAAAGTCAATAAATGCTGGATGATGATTACATTCATTTCATGTTGCATAATAGTAATATATTGTCCTTGGTGTTAATAGTCCAGAAGATAGTGTAACTCATGATGTGTTATTCTAAGGCAGTTATTCAGTCAGTAAGTTAGTCAGTTAGTCATGCAATCAGTCAGTTAGTCAGTTGATTAGGCAGTCAATTAGTTGATTTGTTAGTCAATTATACTGTGAGCTAGCTGACTGATAGCAGTTAGTATGTCACTCAATAACTTTGTCTGTCAATCAATCAGTAAGTCTGCCAACCTGTTATTCATTCAGTAAATCGGTCAATTAGTCATTTAGTCCATCAGTCTGTTAGTTAATCAGTTAGTCAGTCGGTTAGTCAGTGAATTAGTCAGAGCTTTAGTTCATCATTAAGCCTGTAGGTAATTCAGTTATAGTTCTGTCAGTCAGTTAGACTGTCAGTCAGTCAGTCTGTTAATCAGTAAGTTAATTAGTCAATTAGTCAGTCATTCAGTCAGTTTGTTAGAAAGTCAATTGATCAGTTCGTCAGTCAGTCTATTATTCAGTCAGTAAATCAGTCAATTAGTCAATCAGTCAGTCAGTCAGTAAGTCAGTTATTCAGTCGGTTAGTCAGTAAGTTAATTGATTTGTTCGTTAGCCAGTCTGTTATTCAGTCAGTAAATCAGTCAATTAGTCAATCAATCAGTCAGTCAGTAAGTCAGTTATTCAGTCGGTAAATCAGTCAGTCGGTCAGTATGGGAGTCAGTTAATCTATCAGTCGGTTAGTCAGTGAAGTTGTCAGTCAGTGAGCCTGTTAGTAAGTCCGTAATTCAGGTAGGATGTAAGTTAGTTAGTCAGTCAGTAAGTCTGCCAGTCTATTAGATCAATTAGCTAGTCAGTCTGTTAGTCAATCGTTCTTAGGATTGAGAAAACTATTAAGAGTGCGCAAAGCAGGTGTTAAAAGTTTAAACTTAATTTGGACCAAAGTTAGTCCTGTTGTAAATATCCTGAAATTTACTCTGTAACTGTATATAACTTTAATTTCCATACTATTGCCCTAATTCCTAAATTATATTACAAAACTTAAAACATTCATGCCATGAGAAGAGCATTCAATGTGTGTGCAATCAAATGGAACCAAAGAATAGAAGCATCATCAACCAAACAAAAATGTATGCAACGCCATAGATAGTGACAAAGTCCCCTGGAAAAAGCACATTTTGAAGATGAATGCTCCAACATATGAACTGTATACGTATAAAACATTGCATAGATGTGTAGGTGAGTGTGTGTATGACTATGATTCAGCATCATAGAAGTATATAGAGAAGCTACATTTATCCTCTCAAAAATGATAAGTGCAAGGTATTAGGTATTATAGAAGGACGAAGAAGGCTTAAAACTAGGACAGACGACAATAACTCAGTCCTGATGGCCAAGAGGTCCTTTTGTAATTATTACATTATTAGGAATTATTGCTTGTCAATGATTGGAAGCGAATAAGTATCTATATCTACGTTTATATGTGATTGTATAAGAGCAGAAAATATGATTTACCTCGTGCACTCCAGAAGGATATTATTAAATTTTGATTAAGAGTCTGCATCCGTTCGTTTGTCTATATCTGTCTGTCTGTCTGGCTGCCTGCTTGGTTCGTTCGTTCGTCCTTTGGCATAGGATATATTATTGGGAGAATGCGAGTGTGTGTGGGGGAAATATTTTTGTGTTCATGTGAATACTATACCGAACAGAGTTTCGGTTGGTTATCTTAAATAATATTTATGACAGCACGGCGAGAATTCCAATATTGCAAAGGTAAGCAATTCACCTTGGTTTCGAATACTACAAATGCATATCCTATATAAAACTTAATATCTATGTCAGTTGAGGAAACAGAGAGGAAAATTTTGTGTGATTTAATGAAAACCTCTTTAAATCTAGGTAAGTGTACTCGTATGTGTTTGTATCTAAGGGTGCGGCATAATAATTTATGGTTATGGCCCAGTGTAAATTAGCTTTGATGTCAAAGATCGCTCGCTCTTTACCTTTTTCGGTGCGGTGTGAGCGCTAAAATCTTCCAAAAACTTTGCACACAAATTGTGAAAGTTTTTTTTGGCTTTGCTCTGCTTTTAAGAAGAGCAAAACAAAATTCTGAAACAAAAATCCAAAAAAAAAAATAATATATAAATACAATGAGTATAAACAAAGTAATGCAGAAAGTTTTTTTTGTTTTTTAATTTTTGTTTTTCACCGCAGAACAAAATAAACCCTTACAATCCAACATCCAGCATCCAGTAAAACAGTCAAGCAGTCAAGCAGTAAAACAGAATGGCAGAAGAAAAGTAGCAAAGGAATTATTGAAATTTATTTATCAGGATAATAAAAGTTCCTCACTTTGGTTTTTGGGGTTTGAGAGAGTCCCTTTTTTGTTTTGTTTTTGGTTTTTGTTTCATTCCGCGAAACGATGCGGTTAAGTTGTGCAGGAGTTCAAGTTAAAAAAAAGAACCATCATTGTTGATGGGATAAACTTAAATGAAATTACAAATTATTGTGAATTTGTAGAAGAGTTGCTATCTGATGCGCTGTTCAGGGCTGGTCTTCATGCAAATACCGTTACAGCAGGTATGTTATGGCGCCATTTAATTCTTAAACATGCGAAGAAAGAGGAACTTGAAATGTAGCAAATGACATACAAGGCATGTGATAGTGGCTTGAGACTTGGCACTCAGGTTCCGATATTCGAGAGGATAAAAATACATGTTTTGCTTTAAAAATTTAAAAAAGGTGACACTGAAATGTCGCATAAGTTTGGTTATTAGAGCTAATGGTGCTTGTCAGCCACTACCCTAAATATGGAATCTAGTATAACTTAAACGTTATATTAAATTTATAGTTCCTAAAACTTAGATGAGTTAAAACAACTTACCTTCAATTTCGCCATCCAGTCCCGGGCGCCATTTAAGCTAAATTCGCTTCATTCCAAAGATAGAACAAACTCTTTATATTTATCTCCTCCAAATGTTCTTTTTTGGGTTGAAACAAAGAAAAAAAACAAGAAAAATAAAGTCTATCTAGTTAAAAAATAGCTTTAGCTTTATAGGAAATAGCGAGAGAGGAAGATAGAGAGAGCGAAATATAAAAATTACAATTGAAAAGTTAGTTTGAGCTCTCTCTCCTCCAATAAGATGGAAAGATAGTTTTAATTTGAACATTTTTTTAATTTTTTTTATCATTTTCTTCTTCAAACAAAACTTTTCTCTCAAATGTATTTTGGGTAGATGAAGTGGAAGATTTTACGGGTTTTGACAGTTCTCTGAGTGGATGTCAGAAACGATTAAAATGGACAGTTTGATATTAAATGAAAAGAAACAAACAACAATTATAAATGAATAAAAAAGAGAAATCATTTGAAACAGAAGAACAAAAAAAAAACGTTCATGATAGTTGAATTTGATAGTTAGTTCAAGTTTGAGTCAAACATCATCGTAATGTCAGTGTAAGTGTCATAATTCGAATTAAAAAATCATTTTATATTAAAATTCTTTCAAACATTTCTACGGGTACTGACAAGCAATTATGGGATATAAGTGGAAAAAAAAGAATATTTTTGAATGTTTGGATATTGCATAATGCTATCTGGGTGGCTTTTGGTCACAGTTAAGATCGCCAATACTATTGATGAATAAGAAAATACATTTTTAAGTTGAAAGGGTGCAAATCAGAAGTCATTTAATCTATCATCTTATATCAGGGTTATTGAATGCTTGTTTGAAAATTAATTAAGTGAGAACTTGCCTGAAACAAATTTTGTTACACAAAATTATTTAAATTAAATGAAATCCGAATTTTTCATTAACAGGTTTATTTTTATATTTACTAATTAAACTGTTTTTTTTTAAAGAGAAATTAATTGATGTTTATTTAATTCGAAAGAAAAATGTTTGCCATTAAAAATGGAGAAGGGTATCATCCAAATGTTTGCATTAATTTGTTTATGACCAATTTGCACTGTATGTCCTCGATAAGTACACGAATTCCATCTTTATACTCTTCAATCGATTTTGGAGCTAATATCGCACATTTTTTTAAACCATTCCCAGCAAATATGGCTAAAGATCCCCTTAAGTTTGTTTATAGGAACTCCGAAAGAATATCTATTTTGGTCAAGTTTATTTATCAAAAAATACAAGATAAGGATGCTGTCACTGGTCATGTTTTCAAAGAAATGACATCGATAGCATTCAACTCCAATTTATACTAAACGTATGACTTTAACTTAGATATATTGCACATAAGTAAGAAATTTAAGAAATCATTGTTATACCTAAACAAGGTAAATCACCTTCGGAACTAACATTTCCCAAACCAAAATTGCTTGTACCAATCATGACAAAAGTTTTCAAAAATATGCTACTGAAAAGGGCAAAATAATAGAAGAAAGAAGACAATTCCGAACTATCAAATTGGATTTAGAAATATATCAAATTACAGATGTGGTGAAAAAAGACCTTAAGGAAAAACAAGTAGACAATGGGTTATATTCATAGATGTTGCTCAAGTCTTTGACAATTTTTGGCACTTAGGACATGAGTACAAGCTGCATAGTGACCTTACCGTTGACAGGCAGTTCTATCAAACTTACTGGGAACTAAAGAAAATAGAAGTCGGTGTACCGCAAGGAAGTTTCCTAGGATCAATCTTGTATCTTTTATATACAAGGTGTATTCCAGTGGATATCAACATTTTCATGGCCACCTCAATTTTCCATGTTTTAAATTCACCATCGTTTTGGCTAGAAGAAGTAATAGTTCATGAATTCATGAATAAGTCGAAAAACTCTTTTCGTCAGTATCGGACAACGCTGAACCACCGTCAAATCAGTTTAAAAAGGTATTAATCTACTAACAAAACGTAATTGGACTTTGGAAAAAGACCAACATGGTTTACAGATACATTAAGAATCTTACTCACGATATCATAATATTGACGGAAACATGGCTCAACAACTCTTTCTCGGACTCGGAGCTTTTTGACTCCTCTTATCAAGTCTTGAGACGTGATCGTTGGTGGCGGAATTCTTGTCGCTATCAACAATACTTTCACTGGTTACTTGATTGACGACTTTCGATCAACAGACATTTATTTATTGTATCTGCATATATACCTCCAAGCTCCAAGAACGAGGTTTATGAAAAACTAAACAACTGTATTGAAAGTATTTATATCCTTTAGGAACCTTTAGGAAGATGAAGTACTGGTTGTTGGTGATTTTAATTTCCCCAATCTCAATTGGATTCAAATTGACAACGATAACTTTTACGTTCCAATAATACGGCATCTTTAAATGAGCTTTTATTAACAGATGGTATGTCTTCAACTCCACGGTTGGAAGAAGTGTTTTGGAAAAACACTCAATCTCCGAAACCATATGCTCTGAAGCAGCTGTTGTCAAAATTGTGGACGAAGATCGCCATCATCCTGCATTAGACATAGCACTTTAAACATGGCTTCACCTCATATGCTATCTAATAACAACAAACTAGAATGCAACTTTAGTAATTGTAATTTTGAAAAACTAATAAGTTAAAACTTATCACTTATTTTGTAACTTAAAAATTGACGATATGTGTAACATTTTATATTTAACTCTTATTGACTGTTTTTTCAAAACGATTCCATTTAAAAAAGACTCGAAATAATTTGAGTGTGCACCATGGTTTGATTCTCACGTTAAAAATTAAAAAAACAAAAGTATCAAAGCTAGGCTAAAGAACCATCAAACAGGAACTGATGATGATTATAGGACGTTCATTATAATAAAACAACTTTTCACTGACTACTCTAACATCCTATATTATTACTAGTTTTTGGAAATTCGTTAAAAGTAAGAAGAAAGCATGTGGGTATCTTAAGTTAATGACTGATTCGACATCAAATAGTAATGAGTCGAGTATAATTCCGAACATGTTTGCAACCTACTTCAAAGGTGCTTTTGTAGATCATAATACTATTAGTTTTCCTAACACATCTACCACATTGTCAAAGTTTCCCCCAACTAAATTCTATCAATTTCTTTATAATAAAAGATACTGTCTTTAATAGTACCCTACAACTTGACGAATGTTTTAGCCCTAGTCCCGACGGAAGGTGTACCATCATTAATTTTAAAGAATTGTGCTGCGGAATTAGGCCATTCGTTATGTGTTCTTTTCAACACGTCTTATTTCCTTTTATCTGGAAAAGCTCTTTCATAATACCAGTACATAAAAAAGGTAAAAACGAAATAATGAACTACCGAAATATTGTTAAACTATCAGTGATACCTTAACTCTTTGAGTCAATCGTATGAAGCGTCCTTTCTTTTCACTGTAGTTCAATTATCAGTGATAACCAACATGGTTTAGTTAAAACGCGTTCACCTGTTACTAATCTGTTTCCCTTTACAACGTTTTGTTTAGATGTTTTAGAAAAACCTGAACAAGTATCTTTACTAATTTCAGAAAGGCCTTTGACAAAATGTGTCATAAAACATTACTTTTAAAACTATCGCAGCAAGGTTTTAACGACTATTTCATAGACTGGATCTCTTCATATTTGAAAGATAGAAGTTATAGCGTTAAATTTCGTAATGAGTGTTCAAGTTCATTTCTTGTGAATTCTGGTCTTCCCCAGGTTAGCCACTTTGGTCCTATTCTATTTGAATTATTTATTATTTCGATCATATAAAATTCGTCTGTCCTAATATTTGCTGATGACATTAAAATTTTACAGAAAATTTACTCTACATCTGACTGTCTTCTCTTTCAAGAAGACTTAATATTATTCAGGGAATGGTGCAATAATAATCGTCTTGTTTTAAATGTTGACAAATGTAAAACTATGGACTTTACACGCAAAAAAGTTGCAATCGTCCTTAACTACCATTTAATGAGCATATTAGCTTTAAAGTTTAAAAAGTAAATACAGTTCTGGGTTTTATTAAGTATAAACATAAGGTATAAGGTGTAGCAATTTTAGTAAGAAAGTCAATTCAACATTCTCTTTTGCCCGTTACTAGGACTCGATTAATTGAGAATGTTGGTGTGGAAATAAGGCTAAGGAATCATACAGCAATACAAATGTTTTGTATGTACTTCCCAGAAAAAAATTCCTCTGTAGAAAAATTAATGCTACTTGAAATAGATTTGAGGAAATCGCGACAACTGAGAGTACGTTCTTTATTTCGTGAAGATGATCATAGAGTTAAATATGCAAAAAATGAACCTATAACCCGCTGTGTCAGTGAAACTAATCTTATTGCGTCTCATATTGAATTTGACTTTTGTCATATTGTTAATGTTTATTTTTATTTTATTAAAAATATTCTATTGTATGTAATACGCTATAAGTCCATCTAGATGTATTAGCATGTATTCGGTCTGATTGTAGATTTTAAATCTCTAAATTATGTAAATAATTAAATAATATACCTTCATTTTCACTCAACCCGAAACTATAAATGATTTATGTTCTGATCATGTTTCCTGTTTTTTGTAAAATGAACGAAACAGTAACAACCAGAAAGCAAAAAAGTACTATTTGGAGTATTTTCAAATCAGAAATTAGATCCAATTTTCGTCCAATTCCAATTTATTTGAATATAGTATCTTCAAAAAAAGATGTTGATTTTCATGTCGATTTTTTCTCAAACAAAGTTCTAGAAACAGTGCAGACATCTGTACCAAAAAAACTCAAGAAACTATTTGTAATCAAAATGCTGGACTTTATTTTAGCTTTCGTATAAGCAATTTTTTTAAAAGACATTGGCAACGAAATCGCTTACAAGAGCACTGCAATGAAGTTAAATTTTATAACAAAATGATAAGTAATTTTCGAAATAAAAATTGGAATGAGAAACTTAGTAAGTTGGAAAAGAATGCTCAACCCTTCTGGAACACAGCAAAAATTATCAAAAATAAGAACAGACAAATTCCTAACCTTCAAAATAATGATGAAGTTGTTTATCAAAATTCAGATAAAGCCAATGTCTTTGCAACAACATTTTTGAAAAATCATTGTATATCTTAACACCTTAGTGATGATCCTACTAAAATACTAGTAAATCACTGAAACTCCTAGGGATCAGTATATATCCAAGGAGGATGTAAAATACATCGTTTTAAAATTAAATGTAAAAAAACAGATGGACTAAATAACATAAGAAACATTTATCTTAAAAAACTACCAAAAGCAGGGCTCGAGTTTCTTACGTTTTTGATAAACGCATGTCTCAAAACGCAATATTTTACATTGAATTGGAAATATGCAAAGATAATACCTATACAAGCTATCGACCAATAAGTTTGATAAGTAGTATAAGCAAAGTGTTCAAACAAATTTTGAAATGTAGAATATTACGCATCGTTAATGACCTTCAGATATTTCGAAATGAACAATTTGGATTCAGAACGCATCACAGTACTACTCAACAGGTATTTAGAGTCTGTGAACAGATTAAGACAAATCGATCTCTATTCAAATCGACTGGGCTTATTTTACTTGATACCGAAAAGGCATTTGACTCATTTTGGCACGATGGAATTGTGCACAGGAAGGTATATTTCAGGTTTCCTTCGTTACTTGTAAAAATTATATAAAGTTTTTTATCGCATCGTTACTTTAGTGTTTTCGTCAGCAACTGTTCGTTTAACTGTTATAGTACAATATTTATACTTCAGATATTTCTAGATGTTCAGGATTAAACAACATTCAATATATTTATCATCAAATCAAACTATTTTACATTATTTATTTTATTTCAATCATTCAAATCATTGAATTCATGAAATTTACTTTAAAATCATTCATACCTAAATTCATAAAAGTTATATCATTTACACATTTTACCAAACATTCAAACCATACACTATGTTATTTCTACAAATTTAAAATTGTCCAGTTAATTTTTTTCCTACTTAAATCTAATGTTAAAATTCATGCACAAACGTCTTATCAGCTACACAGTTATTTAGTTTCACTCAATTTTAATCTATCATTCTCTTTTGTTGTCAAATTCTTGCACCTTGCAATCAAGAATTTATGCAAGAATCGATCTCTTGGATTTCGATCGTCAAGCTGTGCAGACATTGGTAATATCTTGTATCACAAAACACATAATTATAACAAATACAACATACATACATATATTTAACATATTGATTGGTTCCTCTTTAATTTTGTTTATTATTTCAAAATCGAGTTAATCAAGAATAAATATAAAACATTTATACATACATACAATCCATTGATTCGTTCGCAAACATTGTGGTCCTTCAACGCCGAATTATAATTCATTGAATTAGATAAAAAATCAAAAGTGGTATACAAATAATGTTTCATATTAAACATATGTACAATATATTGATTGCATGAATCTATATGTACATATGTATATGCGTCGTTACTCCACTTGCAAGGTTTCGTGAACTTTATTAGACTTTGAAATTATACGAGCATTTGTAAAATTAATTTAAACTTTAAAGCTGTGAACATTGAGTGCTTTTATTATAATTAATAATAATTTATCCGCTCATTGTTCGCTAAAATTGAACATAGTTTTCTTTTTGCTGAGAACAAATATATATGTATTTAGCATTAAATTGTGCGATGGCGAGTGCATTAAAAGTTAAATGTGGTAATGCTAAAGGGCGTTTAACTCGGGCGGCAGCATTTGTAGAGACAATTGATGAATCTACACCGATAGAAATGCTAGAAATTCGGTTAGGTAAATTAGAAATAGTAGTACCCGTGGCATGATGGTTAGTGCGTTGGACTGTCATGCAATGGGTCTTGGGTTCAATCCCTGCCTGTGCCACCTTAATTTAAAAAAAATAATTTTCGCGGGTACTGCCTCTTGCGAGGAATTGACAATTCCTTCAAGAGTAATTCTTGTCATGAAAAAGTGCTTTCTCAAACTAGCCGTTCGGATTCGGCATAAAATTGTAGGTCCCCTCCATTCCTGACAACATTACTCGCACACAGGAATGGTTGAGAGTTGTAAGTCACTAGGCCCTGGTTCACAACGGACTGTTGCGCCACCCCATTTGATTTTTGAAATTAGAAACCGCGTGGACAGAATTTTCTGCACTTCATAATGAGATTCTTCAGCAATCAGAAGAAACAGAAGTCGATGAAATGGAAAATGAGTTTTCGGTATACGAAACAAAATGTTTTGTAACGAATTCTCAAATTGTCAAAGCTATTCGCGAAAAAGTTAATTCCGATGGAATTTCTGCTAAAACATCTGACGCTATAGATCGTTTAGCTGATCAGCAATCGATATTTCTAGAAAAACTAGGTTCGGCTCCGTTGTCTGCCAATGATTTGAATACTACAAAACTTCCTTCGATAATTGTGCCACCATTTAGCGGCAGCTATAAGGACTGGCCTTCCTTTAGGAATCTTTTCTTGGGATCAGTTGATACGAGGAAAAATCTTAGTCCAACTCATAAATTTCATTATTTGAAATCCTATTTGCGCCGTGATGCAGCTAATCTAATAAAACACATTGCAATTAGTGATACAAATTATCCCGAAGCATGGGATCGCTTAGAAAAACGTTATGATCGGTGCCAATTAATCGTACAATCATTTATAGAAACCTTTTTGTCACTTCCTTCTGCCAGTGTATCTAATGTACAAACATTAAGAAAAATATCTGACGGTGCCGATGAAGTTGTGCGTGGGCTAAGTGCTTTGAACAAATCGGGCCGCGACCCATGGCTTATTTATTTGTTATTAAACAAATTGGATTCCGATTCAAAACAATCTTGGGCAGAACATATCGGGTCTCGGGAAGATTGCACAATAATAGAATTTTTAGAATTCTTAGAAGAGCGGTGCGATGCTCTTGAAGCATGCCAATCTCTTAACAATCGTTCGGTAACATCGCGTACAAAGCTATCGAATAGCATTCGGGCACATTTAGCTGGGCCTTCAGATTCAGCTTCAACATCTAAATGCCCAATGTGTCAAGACAGTCATATCCTTCCACAGTGCTCCAAATTCGTCGGGTTAGACGTTGAATCATGCCGAAACTTTGGAAAGACAAATCGTTTTAATTGTCTTCGTGCTGGGCATTCGTCGAAAAATTGCCATTCATCGTTTCGTTGTCGGGTGTGCAAATCACGCCATCATTCGCTGGTGCACCCAGTTGAAATCAATAATTCAAAATCACCTTCTGTCTCTTCTAATCAGCTTCAATTACCGTTGTCAAACTCATTCGAAAATTCCTATCCTCGGTTTATCATCGACAGAGATAGGATATACCAAAGGTCGCATATCCTTAAATATTCATTCTCGTTGCAACTCGTCACATCTGTTCGTTGAAGCCTTTATTCTCGACAAATTGACTTCCAATTTACCATCTAAATCCATTGACGTTTCATCTTGGTCTTATATTTCAAATCTTGAACTCGCTGATCCAAACTTTAACATCGCTGCTCCTATCGATATTCTTCTTGGTGGTGACAAGCTTTGGACTATTATTAAAGGTGGACAAATTCGAGGTCCTGATGGATGTCCAATCGCCCAAAGTACTTCGTTTGGATGGGTCATTACGGGACAATTCTTTGAACCAGAAGAATCAAATCATTTTCTCTCGTGTCATTCTACTATCGACATAGATACCTCGATGCAACGGCTGTGGGAACTTGAGGAAGTTACTCCAGCAATTCATTCAATTGTGGTCGACCAAGCAGAAGAACACTTTAGCCAGACATTTTCTCGTTCTCCAGATTTGAAGTATGTAGTTCAGCTTCCATTTAAAACACCAAATCCGTCGTTCGAAAATACTCTTTCACTCGCTGTTTCTCGTCTTCATGCAATGGAACGTCGTTTTAATCAAAATCCAAAATTGCGAGAGTTGTATTCTAATTTTATGCGAGAATACATTGACTTAGGTCATATGACTCGAATTCTAGTGGCAGGTGTTTTTATCTGCCTCATCATGCGGTCTTGAAACCGGACAGCTCGTCCACAAAATTGCGTGTCGTTTTCGATGGCTCAGCTAAAGACTCAACGGGAAAATCCTTGAACAGTACACTGTTAGTAGGCCCTCCGATTCAACGTGATCTGATAGGTGTGTGTTTACGCTTTCGACGACATCTTTTCGTGTTCACGGCGGACGTAGTTAAAATGTTTCGCCAAATTTGGATAGAGGATCCCCACGCTGATTACCAACGGATTGTTTGGCGCGAGTCTCCTTCCAAAGAAATAGAACATTATCGATTACATACCGTTACATACGGTACAGCACCCGCTCCGTTTTTGTCCGTTCGCGTATTAAAACAGCTTGCCGAAGATTACCGATCCGAGTATCCAAATGCAGCCCGTGTTCTTTTGGAAGATGTTTATGTTGACGACGTGATGACAGGGGCAAAATCTACCAAGGAACTCATCGAATTGCAGTCGGAATTAGTTGCTCTTCTATCAATGGCCAAACTTCAGCTGCGAAAATGGAGTTCTAACAGTTGGTCACTTCTTGCTTCTCTTCCAAAGGAAGATTGTGAGTACGCTTTCTTTGATACAGAACGCTCAAAATCGTTTGTTAAGGTGCTTGGTATGCATTGAAACCCTTCAAGTGATGAATATGCTTTTCGTATGTCAAAAGTACTTCCAACCATTTCACTGACGAGGCGTTCATTGTTGTCAGAAGTGTCGCGGATATTTGACCCATTAGGACTGTTAGCGCCTTCAGTCGTGCTTTTCAAAATCCTTTTTCAGGAACTCTGGTCTTCAGACTTAAAACTAGGATGGGACGACCAGCTGCCTTTGGGATTAGCTGACCGATGGGCAAGGTACAGAGAGGAGCTTCCTTGTTTTGAGCAAATTAGAATCCCGATAATCTTGTTCCAATCTATTCGTTCAACGACATAGAGCTTCACGGGTTTTGTGATGCATCATCACTCGCGTACGGTGCTGTTTTATATACCCGGTGTAAAATTGCTGAAGGTGTCTACAAAATAACCATAGTTGCAGCAAAAACCAAGGTCGCTCCACTGAAGCCGATTTCAATCCCCCGTTTGGAGCTATGTGGGGCCTTGCTATTAGTTCGCCTGATCAACCTAATCAAATCATCGCTTTCGTACAAATTTTCAAAAACTGTGGCTTGGTGCGACTCTGAAATAGTGTTGCACTGGCTCTCTGCACCTCCTCGTCGCTGGGTTACCTTTGTCGCCAATAGAACCGCTGCTATACTGGAAGTTACACCAAGGAGTTGCTGGCGCCATATATCATCAGAGTCAAATCCAGCAGATTGTTCGTCGCGCGGTGTTACTCCGTCGAATCTCCCGAACCATCACCTTTGGTGGACTGGTCCATCATGGTTGTGTTTGGAGGAGAATGCATGGCCTAAACCCAAGTTCGTAACTTTACAAGAAAATAACGAAATTTTACTCGAACAAAGACTATCTCCGCATCAAGTGCTCCAAACTTCAGTGAAAAATTTTGATGTCATTGATCATATAATCAGTAAGACCTCGTCGTGGTTTCGAATGCAAAGAATACTCGCGTACGTCATTTGCTTCATATTCAACTATTTAAGCAAAAATTCAAAACATCAGCGTCGTACCTCGTACTTAACTGTAAAAGAAATTCATATCGCCAAAACAACCATAATTAAATCGGTCCAACTAACATCATTCAGTGAAGATATTCGTACTTTAATACTCAAAAAAGAACTACCCTTAAAATCCAAACTTCTAAAATACGCCCCTTTCCTTAACAACAATGGTCTTCTAAGAGTAGGAGGAAGAATTAAAAATTCTTACTTATCTTTTAATATAAAACATCCTTATATTCTGCCAAATAATAGATTTTCCTCTCTCATTATAGAAGATATCCACAAAAATAATCTTCATCCAGGAGTCTCCGCAACATTTGCCATCGTAAGGCAGCAGTTTTGGATTTTGGGATGTCGAAATTCAATCCGCAAGATTGTTTTCAACTGCAAAAGATGCTTCAAACTGCGGAAAAGTACTACTTCGCAACTAATGGGTGATTTGCCATCACAAAGGATCTCGCAAAGTCGTCCCTTTTCGAATACTGGATGCGATTATGCAGGGCCATTCAACATAAAATTGTCCAAAGGTCGTAATCCAAAGACGTCAAAAGCATACATATGCCTATTTGTGTGTATGGCCACTAAAGCCATCCACCTCGAGCTAGTGAGTGACCTTACTTCCGAAGCGTTTCTTGCCGCATTTCGTCGATTTGTGTCTCGTCGTGGATTATGTTCGAACGTTTACTCGGACAATGGAACCAACTTCCAAGGCGCACGTCGGTGTCTCAACGAGATGCACAAGTTGGTGTTATCAGAAGCGTATAACGAAGATGTTGCAACGTCACTTGCTAAGGACAGCATCGCATGGCACTTCATCCCACCCTCGTCACCACACTTTGGCGGTCTTTGGGAGGCAGGTGTCAAGTTCGTCAAATTTCACCTTCGACGAGTAGTCGGAGCAACGATTCTTACATTTGAAGAAATGTACACCGTTCTCACTCAGATCGAAGCTATTCTGAATTCTCGTCCTCTTTGTGTTATATCCGATCAAGATTTAAACCCTCTAACCCCCGCTCATTTTATTATAGGTGAACCGTTTACTGCTGTCCCGGAGTCTACCACTTTAAACACGCCACTAAATCGACTCTCACATTGGAATCACCTACAAAATATGGTCCAAGGTTTTTGGAAACGGTGGCACATGGAGTATATCACCACACTTCAAGAACGGCCAAAGTGGAAGCAGCAGAGTCCAAACCTAAAACCAGGGGACCTTGTTATTATAAAGGAACCAAATCTTCCCCCAACAAAGTGGCTACTTGGCAAAATCACAGCAACAACTCAAGGTACAGATGGTCGAGTACTAGTTGCAACTGTAAAAACGAGTGGTGGAACCTTTGTTCGTGCAATCACCAAGCTGGCAGTTGTACCCATGTCCTGAAAATCGTTCCAGGGGGGCCGGGATGTTCAGGATTAAACAACATTCAATATATTTATCATCAATTCAAACTATTTTACATTATTTATTTTATTTCAATCATTCAAATCATTGAATTCATGAAATTTACTTTAAAATCATTCATACCTAAATTCATAAAAGTTATATCATTTACACATTTTACCAAACATTCAAACCATACACTATGTTATTTCTACAAATTTAAAATTGTCCAGTTAATTTTTTGCCTACTTAAATCTAATGTTAAAATTCATGCACAAACGTCTTATCAGCTACACAGTTATTTAGTTTCACTCAATTTTAATCTATCATTCTCTTTTGTTGTCAAATTCTTGCACCTTGCAATCAAGAATTTATGCAAGAATCGATCTCTTGGATTTCGATCGTCAAGCTGTGCAGACATTGGTAATATCTTGTATCACAAAACACATAATTATAACAAATACAACATACATACATATATTTAACATATTGATTGGTTCCTCTTTAATTTTGTTTATTATTTCAAAATCGAGTTAATCAAGAATAAATATAAAACATTTATACATACAGTCCATTGATTCGTTCGCAAACACTAGATGATACAGGAATCTTTTAATCGCATGTATTCAGTCTTAACATTGAGACAAATTTAAAAAATGCGATAGAATTGATAACTAATTATTACAATAAATGGAAAATAAAGCTGACAAACTACAAGCCATCTTTTTCAGTAGAAAAAGAAAATCTTATTCCCTACCAAGCAATCAACTTACCGTTAGTGGTGAAATTGTTAAATGGGAACCAACTGCAAAATATCTTGGTATTTATTTACATCAAAACCTGACTTTCAGAGAATATATTGCCAGAATTTTGGAAAAAGTAAGCATTGCTATAAATATGTTGTATCCTTTTATAAACAGAAAGTCCTGTCTTAGCAACGACAGTAAAATGATAATCCAATAAGTAATATTCCAAGCAATACTTCTGTATGGATGCGAGGTTTGGGAGAAATGAGCAAATTGTCTTAAATTGTCTAAACTGACTAAAACTTTCTTACCAAATTGTGAAACCTCTGAAAACCTGCTCATTAATCAATTGATTCAATAACCATTTTTCCGATATGATTGAGTTAGTTTGAATTATTCGTACGTTTGTTTAAATATTACTCGTTAAATTTTTAATTTATTCATTTATTTTCTCTATGTTCATTATTTATGAATTATTTATCCATCTATTTATTAATTTTATTTATTAATTAATTTAATTCAAAAAATTATTATACTTGATCAGCAGAAAGATATTTCAAATCTCTGTATGTAAACTGTGCGG
>NC_079147.1:178614655-178685156 GCF_945859685.1 Eupeodes corollae | reverse complement strand
TTTCAAAGAAAGTTTTTAATCTCATAGTTTCCTTTTTCAGCCGATAACTTCTTTCGAAATCTTTAGAGTAATTCAAGGTTTAGATAGTTCTCATTCTTCTACGAGTACATCTAATAGTTTTTCAAATTTTTTTTTATTAAAAAGGTTAGTTTTATTGTAGTTGATATATTATCTCTTTTATTTAACAAAAGTATTTTTCTCGGTAATTTCCCGTCAAGTTTAAAAATAGCTGAAGTAGGTATATTCCTAAAAAAGGGGATAAGAAATGTGTTAACAACTTTAGACCTATTTCTCTATTACCAGTTTTTTCAAAAATTTTCAAGAAAATTGTTAAAAGTAGGGTTATTAATTATCTGGATGGCATTTCTTTTTTCAACTCTAAACAGTTTAGTTTTAGAGCTGGACAATCTAGAGAAAATGCACTATTAGCTCACTGTAGCTTTATCTATAAAAGTATAGACTATAAAAAGTATACTGCTGCTCTATATATTGGCATCAAGAAAGCCTTCGATACTGTTGACCATAAGATATTATTAAGAAAATTGGAGAAAGCTGGTTTCAGGGGTTTTATGCTGAATTGGTTTTCTTCTTATTTAAAAAACAGAAAACAAATAGTCAAAATAGGCATTAATTTCAGTGATGTCAAAAATATTAATATAGGTGTCCCACAAGGATCAGTCTTAGGTCCAACCTTGTTCCTTATTTATATTAATAGTATTTTTAATCTTAACTTTAAAGGCAAAGTCTGTGGTTTTGCTGATGACATAGCTTGTGTGTATTCTAGTACTACTGTTCTAGATATGATTTCGGATATAAACCATGACTTAGAATTATTCAGACATTGGTTCGGCATCCATAAGCTTGTCTTTAGTGATAAAACAAGAGTTATGTTTTTTAAACCATTGGATTCCTTTAATAATCCACCATTTCTTGTTCAACACAGTTTTGACTGCAAAAATACACCGCTAAGTAGTGTATCTTGTTATTCATCTAATGCTTTGTCACATGTTTTAAATAATCACTGTTCTTCTAATGTGTTTTAGTATCGAGCAAGTTTTCGAATACAAATATTTTGGTTTAATTATTGATAGCAAAATAAACTTTAAAATTCACACTTCTGCATTAAAAAAATATTTGTTATCAACTACTTATATTATGTTACACTTGAGGAAACTTTTTTGTAGAAAACTTATGGAAACAATCTATTATGGACTGGTTCAATCCAAAATACAACACGGTATAATTTATTGGGACGGTACATTTAAAAACAATTTACAACCTCTGATAGTTTCTCAAAAGCATATTTTAATAACCATTTGGATGAAATGAATGAACATAGCTTTCCGTTATTCGTCAGCTATGGTATCCTTCCGCTCAAACATCTTTATTTATATAAGGTTTTAAAAATATTTTTCTTGAGAAGTCGCAATACGCCAGCTTACTCACTACGAAGCAACGATAGAAATCTTTCTGTCATTCCAGTGCACAATTCTCATCACTTTTTAAACTTCTATACCTCGGTAGCACCTATACTTTTTAACGCGTTACCTTTTGACATTAGAAGCATTCGTTCTGCTCATTTATTCCATAAAAACATTAAAAAATGGCTTTTTAACTTTGATTTTGAAGAAGTCAATAACATCATCAGAATTATGGTTTAAATTTGTATTTTCATATTTAATTTTCCTTAGCAAAAAAAAATAATAATAACCTTAGATTTTCTTTTTTTTTAAACAAGATTCAATTAACTAATTGTTATGTTTAAATTTTATATTGCCTATATTTAATGTAAAAGAAAAAGTAAATAAACTAAACTGAACAATAACTTCCTATGGGAAGTTAAAAAACAATGACAACAAATTTGACGGACGTTCAGCTTCAACAATATGGCCCCAATCAACTGTCAAACTTCAAAATTCCCTATTAAAAAGACTTTTTAGAAGTCCTTCTTTTTCGTGCTGCTTATGGCGCGTGTTCTGTGCAAAGCACTTAACTTAAGCATTTCATTGCATTCTAGATCCCAAAGTTTCCTTCATTAATAGAAACTTACTCTGTTTTTTTCTCAGCACTGAACACTTTGGCCAAAATTGTTGGTCCCTTAAACGCAGCCAGTTCGCCAATTTTTTCTTAAGGCTTAAAAAAATCTAATACAAAATTCCAAGTAATAGAAAGAAAGAAGAAATATTCGCAGTGAGCGACATCTGTAGCAAATTACATTTTATCTTAAGCACCCACCGCCACCACACCGTATCGAAACGTCTTCCAACACCCTCACCTCACACAAATTTAATTTCCCACATATGAACTCACATCACACGATTAAAAATGAGAAAGAAATAAATGTCTCCAAAGAAATGTCATAAACGTGCGATTGTGTGGTCGTAGACATTGTGATCGTGCCCTAAAAACCATAGAAAATGGTTCACGACAGGACAAAAAAAACAAGAAAAGCAAAGAAAAACTTCAATGAGTAGAAGAAATTGGAAAAAGTAATCCCCTTTCCGCCTCCATGCTCGTTGGCAGGAGATGTTGCGGACCAGACCAATGGCTGATGGTGATGCTGTCGTACCTAAAATGCTACAGAGCCGAGTCGAGTCTGTTAAAGAAAGACAAGAAGAAAAAGTAGAGCATTACAAAAACGTCCTTCTGCAATAATTTTTAGGTCGTTTTCTTTGGAATTATATTTTTCATTCAACTTTCAGATGACAGATAAAGTCATCGCGCGCGCGAGAGTCTCATATAAAGACAGAGAGTGAGAAAGACAGGCAATAGCTAAAAATTATTATTCACTTAGTGCGACCGGCCCGAGCAACCGGGCCTAGCAAAAGAAGAGGGGTCCCTAGAGAATGTTTCGCCTTTAACCTAACTACAATCATAGCATCATAAGCAAACTTCTCTAAGGAACACACAGGATACAGCAAAGCAACAGAATTAAGGACATTTGTCACAGGATTGTTGCGACTGTCATTGTGTGTGTGTGTTTCTATGAATGTATGAGTAGGAAATTACTCCACAAATTATATTTGTAATACTTTTTTCTTGTTTTTTTTTTTTACTTTGCCTCTGTCATTACTTTGCGGTTGTTGGTGATGCTGATGGTGAGTAGGTTAGGTATATAGGCTTGGTGATAGGGTCACAAATTAACAGTCACAATGAGTTTGTATAGTATTCAAGGAAAAAAAGCTTTATGATGTTGCGGCAAAATATAAATTGTTGGATTTATGGAAAACTAACTCCTTGTCGTATTTAATGGGTTTATTGAACATAGTACGTGCGATGGTAGATATTCTTTATAGGGGAAAGTTCGAACTTTGTTTAGCTTAGGAATTATAGCAGATGGAATTCTTAAGAATATGAAGAATGAAAAGTGTTGGTATTACATAATTGACGGTCAACAAGATGCATTTTCACATTTAAGTTAGTTAAGTGTTTTTTTTTTTAAAGGGATCTCACTTCAAAAATGTTTTATACAGAGGAGGTTGATAATTAAGTAGACTTTATCAATAGTGTAATGAACTTATGAAAATAATAGGTTGTTTAAAAAGGAATGCTATAATTTCAACACTATTGGATTTTCGAATCCAATATAAACTAAGACGGTACGCGATTATAAGTTCTTTTTTGTTTGTTTTTATTATTCATAGATTAAATTAATTCAAATTGGAGTACCTGGTGCGCGCTAAAATTAATTTGACAAATTATGAGAAACTTTAGTCGATATGTCAAGCAGGTCAAAGAATTCACCACAGGTAGCAATAAAAGTATTGCCAGCACGGTAGCTCAGCTTTAGGGCTCAGCTTTTTAATGGATGTTTACCAAAACCAATAGCTGAAAAATTAGCTGATTCAAACGAAGTTATGAAATAAAAGAGTGGATTTATTATCCAGATGGGAAAGTAAAATTATCTTATATTGCCTGGAAAACCTTGGCTGAAGCCGTGATTTAAAACTAGGATCTTTTATAAAAACAAAATTACAACTGAATCTCGATAAAAAATATAAAGTTCGAAAGTTATTAGTTATCAAACAAAACTGGTAAAACACAACCAAGAAAAAACTTTCCAAGAAAAATTTTTTACAAAGAAAAAAATCAAACGGTTAAACATTTCCCGTAGTAGTAGGAAATAGACTTTTGACGCGAAGGTCAAAAGGACGAATTAGAAAAAATGAAGAACACAACAAAGCAATATAAACAAAGTTTTCGTTCGTCTCCAGGTTTTGGGCGTAATCCAAAAAAGTTCGATCATCATAGCGAGCTTGACCCTTCCGGCTACTTGCCTGTTGTAGGCAATCCTCTCCGATCTAATGCGTGGTGATCGATCTGTCTCGGTCTCGCAACTTCCTCCATCCATAAGAGGTGATGCGATCAACCCGTAGCTCAATGAGTGAGTTCAGCTCTTCACTTTGGAACCCATTCCAGCCAAGACCTTCTGGAAATTCGTGTGGAATTCTTCGCATTACGCGCTCGATTTCGGTTGAGGAAAAACTACTTATGTCGTGTTGAAGGAAGTCGGTACCCAAGCCTATAATTAAAATGAAAGTTATTAAAATATCCTTGGAGTGGTTTTCTATCGTTGATACTTTATGATGGGCCCTCGGCCATACTTAGTTAAAGTTGGTGTGTCTTTCCTACACATATTGTTGGGCATGGGTATGGTCTTCACGCCTTGACGATATTGTTCAACAAATGTGTAGGCCAACCCTCGCACAGTTCGTTAGTGTGTAAACCTGTTAAATTTGCTTTCCCAAAATTCAAGAAGAGCAGGTCACTGGCTGATGGTCCAGGTTTCTACTTAACTCTTCCAGAATTTTGAGGCCGCAGTGAGAATTGTCAAGGGTGGTTAGCAAAAAGGGAGATGAAACTTGTTGTGGTAAAATTTACCGCAACAGTATATATTAGAACGTAAATCTGTTTTTGTTTCTGAGATATCTTAGTTGAAACAAAATTTTATCAATTTTTAATTGCATTTTTTGAAGGTTTTTGTTTCTAATACAAAAAATTATTGTATTTTTCTAAAAAATACCTAACATTAAAAACAATGTTTTAAATAGCAATAAACAGTTTGAAGGATGTTTGAAGAATACTTTCATTGATTCTCGAAATATTGAAATCGAAAATTTGTTTTTACCAATTTTGTGAACCTATAGCATTGTTTGCAGATTTTTATTTCTTAGATGAATATATATTGGTTTTTGATGTCATGATGTACAAGATCCGGTAGCGGAGTATGGAAGATTTGAAGAAATGGTTACACGCTCATTTTGTTTACCAAAACTAAAATTTTATTCATAAATGTTTTCTTTACATGTTGCCATTACAAAACCAGCAAAAAATTTATTGAGTCCGAAAAATCACATAAGTCGTGTGCTGTGCATTTTTGTCAAAACGTTGTAGGAAGTTGTGCATGCACCTCGGAAGCATTTGACGTGTAACTGCTCAAATGTCTTGGGTCATTGTTTTAATTTCAGCTTCTAATGAACGTGGTTTGTTGATGTTTTTCGTGCTTTAAGATATCCCTATTAAAAGTATTCACATGGTGACAGATCCGTTGGTCCAGGTAGGCAATGTTTCTCATAAAGAAAACCATTTTGATCTTGGTGTATGGCAAGTCATCCCATCTTATTGAAACCATACAGTATTCATGTTAATACGTCATGTTTTCAATTCTGATAGGAACGATTTATATTGGCAGTGGCAAACTGATGACTTTCACGAAAAAAAGTAGGGAAACATAATGACGTTTCGTTTAATGGCACATTAAACAATAACCTTAGGACTGTGGAGAGGTCGTTCATGGAGCTCTGGTGGGTTTTTATAACGACCAATAAAGTAAATTTTGTTCATTAGCCTTACTTACTTAAGGTGGCGCTACAGTCCGGTGCGGACCTGGGCCTCAAACCACATTTGTCTCCAGCTATCTCGGTCCCTAGTTAGCTGTTTCCAGTGGTGGTGGATTCGAAGACCTTCCGGGCTAGAACGTTGATGTCCATCCGATCTACATGATATCTAATTCGTTGGACTTTAATTCTGTTCTGTTCATTTAATGTAGCTGTACAGCCCGGTCAGTTCAACGTTATACCTTCTCCTCTATTCTCTATCTATGCATAATGGACCAAAAATCACCCGAAGAATTTTTTTCTTGAAGCATCCCAAGACGCTCTCATCTTTCTTTGACAGGATCCAGGCCTCAGCACCATAAATGAGAAACGGGATGATAAGTGTCTTATAGATGTTCGAGAGAGGATTTTACTACTCAATCACCTTCTAAGTCCAAAGAAGCAGCGATTTACAAGAGTTATTCTTCCTTTGATTGCAGCGCTGGTGTCATTGTCTGAGTTTAAAGCGGTGCCAAGGTGTACAAAGTCCTGAACTAATTCAGGGTTGCCTGAACTAAGTCGTTGACAGCATATACTTGGTCTTACCCTCATTGACTACTAAACCCATGTTCTGCACATACGAATAAGTTTGACAGGGATGCCAAGACTAGACATTGCTCGGTAGAGCTCTTCCCTATAGATGCTGTCATACGCGGCTTTAGAATCGATAAAGAGATGGTGGGTATCGATTTGAAGTTCCTGGGTTTTTTACAAGATCTGCGGTAGTGCGAATACTTGGTTGATAGTGGACTTTCCGTGCCTGAAGAGACACTGATAAGGACCTATCATGTTGTTGACGGACGGCTTTAGACGTTCACATACTACAGAGACAGAGAGGATCTTATATGCAATGTTAAGGAGACTAATGCCTTAGTAGTTTGTTCAATTAAGAGGGTCTCCTTTCTTATGTATCGGGCAAACTATGCTGAGATTCCACTCATCGGGCATTCTTTCTTCCGACCATGTTTTGCAGATTATATAATTTGGTCTTTTCATATTTCAAAATGGACTGCGGGTCGACTACCATGGTTCGGGGCTGGTACCTTTTATTCTGTTTTAACTTTTTTAGCTCCCTTCTTCTTCAAACCAGGGGTTTCTCGGTGGTGGCATTTGAAACCTTACACTTCAGAGGCAGCATCTCTGATGGCTTCAAGGCAGTGTTGCCACTGGTTTTCAATGCTTAATGCAGGCAGCATAGGACTTCTTAAGAGGTTAAAAGAAACTCGATCTGAAAAGAACATGACAGTCTCTTGCAATTGTAACGTCGAAACTTCTCACAGTATACTTCCTTCTTTTGGCTTGCGTCGGGGTATCCATGGCCGTACCTTGGCTACAACAAGCTAGTGGTCCGAGTCAATTTTGGTGCCTCGGAATGCTTGTGCGTCTATCGCAATGTGGTCAATCTGATTTTGTTTGTTTATTAACCACTCCTGATAAATAAAAGCGATCATCTTCACTCATTATATAATAGTATCATCCTTGAAGAGTTACAACATTACTTCTGCAAATATTATCCGTCTGCCGAAGTTGTGCTGCTGCGATCTTTGGACAGCCATCATCTCGAATGGATAACAAATTCAAATCAAACTCCAAATTTCACCGAACTGGGCGGTTTGACATCCGTAGAGCTCGAGCGTGAAATGTAGCCGATTGTTGAGGACTAGAGTCCTTACCGTTCGATTAGGTCTTTGTGCAGTACCACGTGTCAGAGGATCAGTTCTGTGAAAGCTATTCTCCCACTTCAAAATCGCATCAACCTTTGGAATACGTGCGTAGTGGCCATTATTAGAATGATTTCAAATCGTCCCTGTGTTTCAATAACCAGACGGTAGGCAATCATCTTCTTCTCAATGCTTACTAAAATGGCATCTTGCAACGAGGCATTACCCATACTCATAACAATACTGTTTCCCTCACCTTGCTTGGCGACCCTCTAAAATATGCCTTTTAGTTAGATTCAAGGGACCTTGAAATCGGTCCGATTACAATAAGTTCTTATAAATCGATAATATCTATTTTGTTTCATTAAAATTTGAAAATAGCCAGTTCTCAATAAAAGACTCTGTGTTTGATAACTTGATGAACGAAATTATGTCCTTGTACTCAAATGAGTCATGTACACCTACCCACTAACGCAATTGAGTAATTTTATAAGAATATGCTTTACATTAGTTACATTTACCCGAAGTTTCAATCTTAATCTTCTTTGGCTATTTATTCTTTTTCTTATCAAAAGAATAAGGATACAGACAGACTTGAGCCGAGTACCTACTACACTGCATATAGCATAACCCAAATTAGATAAAGTACTATGGTAATTAATAGTTTCCCATTTATAAACGTACCTTTAATGAATCAACCATTAGCCCCAAAAGCTTTCATATTGTTCAGATTGCTAATTTAATAAAAGATGCTCCATAAGTTCAAACGACGAAGCACGACATACAACAACAAACCAACTGTCTATTTTCCAAAGGACCCATCAAATCAACAAAAAAAAACCTTTTCCAATCATTTCATTTGTACACCGGCTGCTGTCCTGTCCTGTTCTATGATGGCCAATGGGCTGGACCTGGACTTTACTGGGAATGAGAATGAGAACTGTCTTTCATTCTCTAAATATGAGAATATATTTCTTTTTCTTGGAGCTTAATTTCAATCACCATCAACAAATAGACTAGACTTTTCCTTAAAGAAAAAATTCACCCACTTAGTCACTCATACATACAAAGAAAAAAAATTAAGGATATCAAAGGAAAAAATGTGTGCAAAAAGAAAAAAAGAAGAAAACAAAAAGAAAAAAAACACAAAGAACGAAAAGAAGAACAAAAAAATGCCACATAATATAACGAAGTTTGAGGCAAACAAACTCGATGACATTAGGGGCGCCATTTTGTTAGAATTGAAGTCTATTGTCCGTTATCGCTATCATTTGGCGTGAAAAACACGCCACGAGAGAGATATAACGGCACAAGAACAAAAACAAAATCAGAAACAGAAACAAAAAATTCCTCAACTATGAACGATGGGAATGTGTCAAACTTAAGTTGCAAATGGATCCTTTATTGCGAAGCCTGCCTACCATAGTACGAGCTGTTTCATCATCATCGTGTTAGGATATTCAATTTTGGTTTCAGAAATGGTTTTCTTTTTTGTAGCTCATTCTGTTTGAGTATATAACAAATCAACAAAAAAGACTTCATGGAACGTTGCCTCTATAAGCAGTTTCTCGCTCTATAGAGATGGAAGAAAGAATCAGAAGTGGGTGGGGGGATGGTAAAATATCTTGAATTGTTAATATATAGCATAATAGGGTCTTTGTCTAGCCGCCTCGGTTGGCTTCTCGTTGATCCGTTGTTTATGGTTGAATTTTGCAAATCATTTCTCAGCACAAATCTGAAGCCTTATTTGGTCCTTTTGTTGTTCTTGATTTTAGTCATCAGATATCTAAGGGAACGGTACAGGGGTCACTTTTTTAACAAAGATAGGTGCTGCGGCGCGAGGAGAGGGCAATCATTGATGTACGATCCTATCGCACATCAGGAGGCTATTTCTTGTCGTCATGCTTCTCTGAACATGGGCCGCTCGCTCTGGCTGGAGCGCGCCACTAGGGTCATAAGTGGGGGGGGGGGACTGTTGGTTGGAAGAGGTAGGTACTTAAGGGTTCTTTGTTGATTTAATTGATTCGAGCTAATTAATTACCCGTTTTTGTGATTGAATTGTGTACGAGCCAAACATACGAAATGAGATTTTAAATTGGCAATGGTGTATATGGCACAAACGCTGCATCCTTGATGGTTCTGGGCTTCTCTGGTTGATGATGGAAAAGTGTATAGTGTCCTGTAGAACATTTCTTCAATATACCCAACATCTATATGTATGTATGTATAAAATCTACAAGCCCCGGTCGTTGGTGGTATGGAACAAATTGAGGAAGGAGGTTTTGAGATTCGTGTTTATATACATACAATGGGAAGCCAAGTTCGATAGGATTTTATAAAACATTGCAATCAGGTAAATGAGAGTAATTAATTAAAATCGGTTCCGAACGATGCTTTCTTTTTCAATTAAAATTGAACGATATGATGCTCGTTCTATAGTCATTTTCCTCTCCCTCTCTTTAAGGGGAGGAAGGGGTTGGATGATGCTACCAATGTTGATGGTATGTATTTATGTACCTTTTTTTTTGAGGGGCGTATGCGAGCAAAAGGGTTTTCGTGAATAAATTTGGTGAATATTTATTCATGGCTTGCAATTGAAATCTGGACATTGACCAGATGATGCTGTAGATACGTTATTTCTTTACCCATCCTACGCATGTTTGGCTCGTTGTTGATGCATATCGATTGAATTGTTCCTTTTTGGTGCTGTTGTTCTTTTATTTTCGTTTTTTAAAGATGCAGCAACGGGATGAATTGTTTTGATTAAGAATTTTACTTTAAAAAAAATAGTCGTTGTAGTTTTAAAAAAAATACGTTTTTAGATGAATTCAATCCCAAACAACTTAATAACTTTTCTTCCATAGGAGTGAAGTTGCGATAAATTAAAGTTTTCCATGCCTATTTTCCTATGATTTTCAATTATTTTTCTAACTTAGTATCAACTAAATAAAGCACAATTAACATTTAAATTAAGATTAATATTAGAAACAACAACAACTTCAATACGAGGCAAGAGCATTCTAGAGGACAACATATAAGCAAACAATATGGTTCAATTCAGAGATCTAGTAGGTTCCAATATTCAACAAAGGAAAGCTACCGTCTGCCATTCTTATACTAATTTTAATTTCTCAAATTTTCATAATTTCTTTAATTTTTGAACTTTAACATGTTTTTGCTATAATGTAACAGGATTAAAAAGTAAATTATTAGTGCTAGGTTTTTTTAAATCAGTGTCAAAATATGATATATTTATTAATTGAAACTTGTATTGAGGAAGGTAATGAGCTGATAACATACATACAAAATGTTTCGAAGGCTATAATCTCAAATGGATACTTGCCGTCAGAAATTTTAGATTAGGTCGTACCAGCGGCGGTATTCTATGCGGAATTAAATTTAACATTCATAACAAAAACATAAAATTCAAAAATAGGGAAAACAAAATATTCATTGCATGTGTCTTAAACGGAAAACATTATTTAATAAAACCAATTTACCTTAATTTTATTAATTGGAAAGTTGAATTTGAAACTCTGCAAAATTTTCTGATGAACCAAGCTAATGAAAACATTCTTAATAATTGGTGACTTAAACAGTCGAATAGGAGTTTTCCAAAATTCTTTGTTCTTTTTTGAATAATTTGCATTCCAAAGAGAATCTGTTGATAAATGTAAAAACTTAAATGGCAACTTTTTGACTAAGTTGGTTGAGGATTTTGGTTTATATTCTGAACCGGGTATCCAAAAGTTATCCCACTTGGAGTTTTACATTCATTTTTACTCAGGGCTGTTCTGTAATTGACTACCTACTGCTTAGTTAATGGTGATTACATCATCCTATATGAGTCCCTTGCAAATTTTGGACCCCTAAATGCGATTTCCGACAACAAATTGAAAACGGATGCAAAAAGCTTCTTCAGATTGATACAAACTCCGATATTTATATAAGAAATCTACTTCAACACCCAATCAATCCTTCAAGACTGGTTTCCAATAATTGTTGACACAATCAGAGTACCTCTGTCTATCAACTCCTACTCTCACCTCCCCGTGGTGAACATCGGGTGCCTAGTACCTCAACTGGAGATTGGGTTCCAACCCAGTGGGGAGAGGTGTTTCCACTAAGGCACCTCTCCTTATCCAGACGGCAGCGGAGGAATTCCCGTGATGGAATCAACGGTGGCGTCTACAGTTCCAGTAAGGTTGAACTACTTAGTGAACACCTTATAGGGCTTCTTCGACTTATTCGGACCCCAGGCCTGTAAGGAGCTCCCCATCCTTGGAGTTATACTAAGGATCTGGCCCTCCAGGTTGGGGGTTGTGCGTCGGGGTGACTTCCTGGCCACGTAAAAGCTTTCATAGTTGCGAAGCACCAACAAGCCTCGGATACGGACAGATTTACTGTTGACAACCAACGCAAACGAATAAAGGACAACGAACTTCGGATATGCACGTGGAATGTTAGGTCCCTTAACAGACCACGTGAAATACGATGGGATGGGACGGGCAAAAAGAGGATGAAAAACTGCGATATTTACTACGGTGACTGCTTCCACGAAAACCAACAGCGCTTATTTGGATGCGGCTTCATTGGAGCCAGACTTAGGCAAGAAGTCTTGAGCTATAGGTGCATCAATGACCGCCTCATGACCATACGCATCAAGGCTAAATTCGGCAACATTCGCCTGATATGCGCGCACGCCCCCACAGAAGAGAAAGACGACAACACACAAGATATGTTTTTCGAGCTTCTAGACAAAACATATGAGCAGTGCCCTAGCTACGATATTAAAATAGTCCTGGGTGATTTTAATGCCAAGCTAGGAAGGGAAGACATCTTTGGTGGAATAATCGGGAACAGCATGCACGAAAACATTTCCGACAACGGATTCAGGCTCATAGATTTTGCTGCGGGGCGAAACGTCATGGTAGCCAGTACGCGTTTTCCACACCTCAACATCCACAAAGGAACTTGGACTTCTCCAGATCAATCTACCGTCAACCAGATTGACTATATTGGGATCGCCGCCTGGCACGCACCCAGCATTTTGGAGGGAGGTGCTGCGAGAAAGTACAACGTCGAACGGCTACAATCGCCAGAGATCGCCAAATTTTTTTCCGACCGAGTTACAAGTAACCTCTCTCGAAGTTCTCTGCCGCCAACACAATGTATCGAAAACCAGTGGCAACATTGCCAAAATGCAATCAGAGAAGCCGCCTCTGATGTGCTGGGTTTCAAACAGCCACCAACAAGGAACCCCTGGTTTGATGAGGAATGTCGGCAGGCAAATGCAGCCAAACAACAGGCATGCAAAGCGGCGCTGCATAAAAGGACGAGAGCTGCTCGTGAGCTCTATGAGCAGAAGAGGCGAGAGGAACGCCGACTTCACAGAAGGAAAAGGAGAGGGCATGAGAAGCGTGCGTCAAAGATGTTAAGAGGTTTAAAAGCAGGAATGAAGTTTGAAAGTTTTATGAACAGGTGAAACGAAATTCACAGGTACATAAACCTAGAACCGAAGGCTGCAAAGACGAAATTGGAAACATCATAGTGGAACCGCAGTCAATGCTGTGGATATGGAAGGACCACTTCTGCATAATGTATAACGGCGAAAAAGAACTGAATTCCGCTGTCAGGCAGGATGCTCCATTCAATATAGACGACGAAAGCCAAAAATCCCGTCCTCCCGACTTAGACGAAGTAAAGATTGCAATATCTAAGCTGAAGTCTAATAAAGGCGCTGGAGCGGATGGCTTGAATGCCGAGCTCTTTAAAGCAGCTGGAGATAAGTTGGTTAGGAGCATGCACCAACTTATCTGTAAGATATGGTCGGAAGAAAGGATGCCCGATGAATGGAACCTCAGTATTGTTTTCCCGATCCTGAAAAAAGGAGACCCTCTAATCTGCACCAACTATAGAGGAATCAGTCTACTTAACATCGCCTAGAAAATCTTCTCTGCCGTAATATTTGAACGTCTAAAGCCCATCGTCAACAACCTGATAGGTTCTTATCAGTGTGGTTTTAGACCAGGAAAGTCAAGTTGATCAAATATTCACATTACGGCAGATCCTCGAAAAAACCCAAGAATACCAAATCGACACCCACCATCTTTTCATCGATTTCAAGGCCGCATATGACAGCATCTACAGGGAAGAGCTGTATAGAGCCATGTCTAGTTTTGGCATCCCTGCCAAATTCGTCCGTTTGTGCAGGATGACCATGAAATGAGAATTCACACTGCTCCATAAAGGTTGGAAACAACTTAACAGAACCTTTCGATGTCAAAAAAGGTTTTAGACAAGGTGATGCGCTGTCATGTGATTTTTTTAACATCGTGCTCACACGTCAACACTAGAAGCACTATATTTCAAAAGTCTGTCCAATTACTGGCATATCGTGATGCCATTGACATAATCGGAAGAACTCAGCGGGATGTCAATGGGGCTTTTGTGAGTATTGAGGCAGAGGCGGCAAAAATGGGTTTTACGGTTAATGAGGCAAAACAAAGTACATGCTGTCGTCAAGAAAGGACATACAACACCGACGTCTTGGTTAAAGCGTCACAATCGACAGACGTAACTTTGAGGTAGTCAAGGACTTCGTCTACCTAGGCTCCGCTGCAAACGCAGAAAACAACACCAGCGCTGAGATCAAACGCAGAATAACTCTTGCTAACCGCTGTTTCTTTGGACTAAGAAAGCAATTGAGTGGTAAAGTCCTCTCTCGAGGGACCAAAGTGTTGTTTTATAAGACCCTTATCATCCCCGTCCTGCTATACGGTGCAGAAGCATAGATCATGACAAAAGCGGATGAAAGCACCTTGGGTCGGTTCGAGAGAAAAGTTCTCCGTGTGATCTACGGTCCCGTATGCATCGAAGGGGAGTGGAGGAGAAGATGGAACGACGAACTGTACGGGCTGTACAGCAACGTAGACTTAGCCAGAAGGGTAAAAGTCCAACGACTAAGATGGCTGGGTCACGTAGAGCGCATGGAAACCAATGCTCCGGCCCGGAAAGTCTTTGAATCAGCGCGCACAAGTGGAAGGTGACCTCACCCAACTTGAAGCGAGAAACTGGAGACATCTAGCTAGGGACCGAGCTAGATGGAGAAGTTTGTTGGGTGAGGCCCTAGTTCACACAGGACTGTAGCGCCACCTTAAGTAAGTAAATAATTAGAATATCAGCTGTCAGAAGTTCTCACAGTAGATTAAATAACTATAAATCTTGTTGGTATGACGAGGAATGTAGGAGAAGTAGAAACAAATCTTTTGCGTTACTTAAAATCTTTTAAAAAAAGCAATAATTTGGCCTCTGAGTCCCTTTATCTTCGAGGAAATAGTTCTTACAGAAGATTGTTTAGTCTCAAAAAACAACAATATCTAAAAAAACATGTCGTTGAATCGCATACATTGTAATGATTCTAGATCGTTTTAGACAAATGTACGCATCCTAGCTGGACGAAATAATAAGTCAACGGTCTCTTCTATTGATGTGGATACAATGACTACTTACTTCAAAACTACCGTTCACTTTTATTGATGAGTTAGATTCCCGATTTTCAATGCTAGAGCTTTGACAAAAATGAAGGACATAAGGATCCGGGTTTAGATGGCATACCGGTCGAGTTCTACAAAAATACCAGCTCACAATTTCTAGAACAAATGTTCCTTTTAATATACAAGAAGTTTATAGATGAGACAATTCCAAATAGCTTCCGATCTTCATTTATTTCTGTGATCTTTAAAAAGGGAGTGCCTAACCTACTGGAAAACTACAGGGGAATCTCTGTCCCAGCTCTCTGCGGAAAATATTCACTTAATTACTGTACCTAAGGCTTGTTTTTTGGATTGAAAGGAATAATGTAATAAGTTGTTTTCAAGCTGGGCTCCGAGAAAATCTCTACAATAGACCAAAGTTTTTACTCTAATGACTGTTGCTAGACGATTTATTGATAAAAAATCTCTATTAATTTTTTGTAGATTTCAAAGCCGCCTATTACACTGTAAACAGAACCTTCGTACTTTTCAAACTTACAGATATCTTGTTTACTAAGTTCATAAGAATATATGAACAACTAATATCAAATACAAGTTCGGTAGTAAAATGAGATAGTCAAATCAATTTAAATCTGAAACGGGATTGCATTTTGAGTTGCATTCCTCATTTTTTCCCTCTTCATCAATGACATTGAAGATCAAATTCCAATAGGTGTTATTTTTGGAGATGAACCTACCAAGGTGCTTTTATATGAAGCTTCAGATTAACAAATTAAAACAATACTGTGATACTTGGGACCTTAAAGCAAATACTTCAAAGTCAAAGACAATGGTTTTTTGATCTCAAAAATGCAGTAGAATAATCGCAACTGGCACCTTGGCGGCTCAAACATAGAAGTGACTGATTACAAATACCTAGAATTTACTATAACACATATCTTAAATTTTAGAGCTCATATTTATAACAAAGTGAAGGTAGCTTAAGCAGCTATCAATTGATTGTGGTCCAACTTCTACAAAAGTAACTCTATAGATGCGTCGGCTAAATTTTAAGTATTTGAGACAACTATCAAAAGTTATCTCTTATATGCTAATGAAGTTTATAAATATAAGGAATTAGAAGTAATCGAATTAGTAATATGGTACTTTTTCAAATGTATTTTCAGACTCCCTTCTAATACACCAAACTATGCTATTTACATTGAGTCTGGCCTGCCTCCATTTTACTTAAAAAACTTCAAAGCTAACGCAGAATTTATTGTTAAAGTCATGTTTAGACCTAATAATAATATTCAGAAAATGATTATTTTGATAGTTTGGCTTGATTTGGCATAAGAATATAACTATCCGTTGTCACTAATTATTGATAATTTAGAAGCCCTTAGAAACAAACTGTTTGACATTGTTTTTATTATAGATGAAACAATGTATCAAAAATCAATAAGCCAGAGAGTTACAAGAACAGCTTACTCTAAACTCAACTTATGACAACTATTTTCGGAACGAGTTTACTGATAATGATATAAGTCTTGTCTTTAAAATGCTTAATTGTAGACCTCACAGAAAGATTTGAATCCGAATTGTTCAATAAACTACTTACTTACTTAATGTGGCGCTACAGTCCTGTGTGAACTAGGGCCTCACCCAACAAACTTCTCTATCTAGCTCGGTCCCTAGCTAGATATCTCCAGTTACGCGCTCCAAGTTGGGTGAGGTCACCATCCACTTGTGCGCGCCACCTGATCCGCGGTCTTCCTCTACTGCGCTGTAATGTGGGTGCGGATTCGAAGACTTTCCGGGCCGAAGCATTGGTTTCCATGCGCTCTACGTGACCCAGCCATCTTAGTCGTTGGACTTTTACTCTTCTGGCTAAGTCTACGTCGCTGTACAGCCCATACAGTTCGTCGTTCCATCTTCTCCTCCACTCCCCTTCGATGCATACGGGACCGTAGATCACACGAAGAACTTTTCTCTCGAAGCGACCCAAGGTGCTTTCATCCGCTTTTGTCATGGTCCATGCTTCTGCACCGTATAGCAGGAGGGGGATGATAAGCGTCTTATATAGCAACACTTTGGTCCCTCGAGAGAGAACTTTACCACTCAATTGCTTTCTTAGTCCAAAGAAACAGCGGTTAGCAAGAGTTATTCTGCGTTTGATCTCAGCGCTGGTGTTGTTTTCTGCGTTTACAGCGGAGCCTAGGTAGACGAAGTCCTTGACTACCTCAAAGTTACGTGTGTCGATTGTGAAGTTGTGACCAAAACGTCGGTGTTGTATGTCCTTTCTAGACGACAGCATGTACTTTGTTTTGCCCTCATTAACCGTTAAACTCATTTTTGCTGCTTCTGCCTCAATACTCACAAAAGCCCCATTGACATCACCCTGTGTTCTTCCGATTATGTCAATGTCATCACCATATGCCAGTAATTGGACAGACTTTTGAAAGATATTGCCTCTAGCGTTGACGTGTGAGCTCTGCACTATTCTTTCAAGCACGATGTTAAAAAAATCGCATGACAGCGGATCACCTTGTCTAAAGCCTTTTTTGACATTAAAAGGTTCTGTTAAGTTGTTTCCAACCTTTATGGAGCAGCGTGAATTCTCCATGGTCATCCTGCACAAACGGATGAGTTTGGCAGGGATGCCAAAACTAGACATGGCTCTATATGCGGCCTTTAAATCGATGAAAACATGGTGGCGATTTGGTGTTCTTGAGTTTTTTCCAGGATCTGCCGTAATGTGAATATTTGATCAACTGTGGACTTTCCTGGTCTAAAACCACACTGATAAGGACCTATCAGGTTGTTGACGATGGGCTTTAGACGTTCACATTTTACGGCAGAGAAGATTTTATAGGCGATGTTAAGTAGACCTATTCCTCTATAGTTGGTGCAGTTTAGAGGGTCTCCTTTTTTCAGGATCGGGCAAACAATACTGAGGTTCCATTCATCGGGCATGTTTTCTTCCGACCATATCTTACAGATAAGTTGGTGCATGCTCCTAACCAGCTTATCCCCAGCTGCTTTAAAGAGCTCGGCATTCAAGCCCTCTGCTCCAGCGGCTTTATTAGACTTCAACTTAGATATGGCAATCTTTACTTCGTCTAAGTCGGGAGGACGGGATTGTTGGCTTTCGTCGTCTATATCGAATGGGTCATCCTGCCTGAAAGCGGAATTCAGTTCTTCATCGCCGTTATACAGTCTGCAGAAGTGGTCCTTCCATATCCTCAGCATTGACTGCGGTTCCACTATGATGTTTCCACTTTCGTCCTTGCAGCCTTCGGTGCTAGGTTTATGTAAATGTGAATTTCGTTTCACCTGTTCATAAAACTTTCGAACCTCATTCCTGCTTTTAAACCTCTCAACATCTTCGACCGCACGCTTCTCATGCCTTCTCTTTTTCCTTCTGAGAAGTTGGCGTTCCTTTTGCCTCTTCTGCTCATAGAGCTCACGAGCAGCTCTGGTCCTTTTATGCAGCGCCGCTTTGCGTGCCTCTTGTTTGGCTGCATTTGCCTGCCGACATTCCTCATCAAACCAGGGGTTCCTTTGTTGGTGGCTGTTTGAAACCCAGCACATCAGAGGCGGCTTCTCTGATTGTATCTTGGCAATACTGCCACTGGTTTTCGATACATTGTGTTGGCGGCAGAGAACTTCGAGAGAGGTTACTTGTAACTCGGTCGGAAAAGGATTTGGCGATCTCTGGCGATTGTAGCCGTTCGACGTTGTATCTTCTCCCAGCACCTCCCTGTCTTGCCTTGGGTCTGGAAATCCGAAGTGCTACCTTGGCTACAACGAGATAGTGGTCCGAGTCGATGTTAGCTCCTCGGAAAGTTCGTACATCCATAATGCTGGAAGCGTGTCTGGCGTCGATCGCAATATGGTCAATCTGGTTGACGGTTGATTGATCTGGAGAAGTCCAAGTTCCTTTGTGGATGTTGAGGTGTGGAAAACGCGTACTGGCTACCATGACGTTTCGCCCCGCAGCAAAATCTATGAGCCTAAATCCATTGTCGGAAGTGTTGTCGTGCAGGCTGTTTTTCCCGATTATTCCACCAAAGATGTCTTCCCTTCCTAGCTTGGCATTAAAAACGCCCAGGACTATTTTAATATCGTAGCTAGGGCACTGCTCATATGTTTTGTCTAAGAGCTCGAAGAACATATCTTTGGTGTTGTCGTCTTTCTCTTCTGTGGGGGCGTGCGCGCATATCAGGCTAATGTTGCCGAATTTAGCCTTGAAGCGTATGGTCATGAGGCGCTCATTGATGCACCTATAGCTCAAGACTTCTTGCCTAAGTCTGGCTCCGATGACGAATCCGCATCCAAATAAGCGCTGTTGGATTTCGTGGTAGCAGTCACCATAGTAGATATCGCAGTTTTTCATCCTCTTTTTGCCCGGCCCATCCCATCGTATTTCCTGGATGGCGGTGATATCTGCTGTATATCGTTCTAGGGCCTCCGTTAATTCTTCGGCCGCACGTGGTCTGTTAAGGGACCTAACATTCCACGTGCATATCCGAAGTTCGTTGTCCTTTATTCGTTTGCGTTGGTTGTCAACAGTAAATCCGTCCGTATCCGAGGCTTGTTGGTGCTTCGCAATTATGAAAGCTTTTACGTGGCCAGGAAGTCACCCCGACGCACAACCTCCAACCTGGAGGGCCAGATCCTAAGTATAACTCCAAGGATGGGGAGCCGGATAAAACCGCTCCTTACAGGCCTGGGCTTCGAATAAGTCGAAGAAGCCCTATAAGGTGTGCACTAAGTAGTTCAACCTTACTGGAACTGTAGACGCCACCGTTGACTCCATCTCGCGAATTCCTTCGCTGCCGTCTGGATAAGGAGAGGTGCCTTAGTGGAAACACCTCTCCCCACCACTCTCGTTTGCTGCCCCCAACAACTTTCCACTGGGGTTGGAACCCAATCTCCAGTTGAGGTACTAGGCACCCGATGTTCACCAAGTGGAGGTGAGAGTAGGAGTAGATAGACAGAGGTTGGTTTTAAGAAAAACCTGTGGACGCTTGTGTCCTCTTGAATGCACATGTCTACCATTTGAACATCATATCATCATTGTTCAATAAACGTCATATTTAAATCAATAACAATCTTATGTCAGGAAAAAAACGTATCTTTCTTCATCTCTATGCAATACACAAATAAGTTGAAGCTTCTCTTACGCAGCTTAAAAGATTATTGTAGCTTTTGTAGGCCTAAAATTATTAAAGTTACTTTTAAATTTGTATATAAATATGACAATTTCTTTCGTGGTTTCTACAGTTTCTATCAATGACACTCCTTTAGTAAGCTTTATTGAGGAAGCTAGTTTGTTTACCTTTCACGGATCCCCCAGTTCTTAAGTGAGTTAATGATTCTATTTGAATTTTATGTTTTTTCTTACTAATACTGTGGCGAGGGGCCAAAAAGATTTCAAAATTCATAAATCCGCTGGCCCGGATTATATCCCTTTTATTATTCTTAAGAGATGTTCTTCCACGCTAACACAACACAACTCATGAGTAAGCTTCTTTCATGTATCCCGTTCTTCGGGAATCGTTCTGAGTAGTTAAAAAACATCATTTGTTCAGCCAATCCTAAAAAAAGATGAATTTACTAATCCCTCAAATTATCGACCAATAGCACCAACGTCGCTTCTTTTTTAGGTCATCATGGTAATATTAATTAACTATCAGCTTAAGAAATATTTTGAAGAACGAAAGCTTCCTTATGACCCGAATTTCTATCAAATCTTAACATCGTTTTGAAGAATGTAAGATTTTTGCATTTGATATTTTCAAGAAATTTGATAAGGTCTTGCTTTCTTATCAAAAATTAATGCTTCTGCTTCTTCGTTGGATAAGAAATTTTCTTTTGAACCGTTCAATACCAGATGTTTTAGTCGGATTCATGTCTGCAACCCAAATGCTAATGTGCCGCATGGCTCTGTCTCGTACCCGACCCTTTTTTTGACGATAGGACTCTTAGATTTTAATATTCGTTTTCAGAAACAAATCCCTCCTCTTTTGATGTTTAACTGCACCGAAAAATATGGTTAGCAACTATCTCTTGTTGAACCGTCAAATACACTATGTCGCTAAAAATTCCGCAAGAAAAAAGAGAAGTGAAATGTTGAACTGATGTGTGCTGTGTCATCTTTATAAGAGATAATCGACAGGTATGAAACTTTAGAGAGTTTGTAGAGATAGAGTCTAGAGATTAATTAGCAGCCAGACGATGTGTACAAATTTGGACACCCAAAACGTTATCGTTCAGTTACCTTTTCTGATGTCAGCATATACTCGTACTTGACCTCATGGATCACTAAACACACTTCCAACGCAATACTCAAAAACGCCCCACTGACATTACGCTTCGATCATGGAGTTATGTCAGTATCATGAGCATATTCTAGTAATTGGACTGACCTCTAGTACTTACGATTGCGTTTGACACAATTCTTTTGTTGAAGAAGTCGAAAAAGAAGAAAAAAAGGTCTAAAACCTTTTTGGGCATCAAAAGCATGAGTGAGACCTTTTCTGACCTTTATAGATCAGGGTCCATTCTTCACCGTCAATTGGCGCAACTGGACAAGTTTCACAGGGATAGTAAAACTAGATATCGCTCTGTAAAACTCTTTCCTATAAGTGCTGCCTTCAGGTCTGAAATAGATAAAGAAATAATGAGTATCGATTTGCAGTCCCTGTTTTTTTTTTAAGATCTGCCCTACTGTGATAATTTGATCTATGGTGGACTTTCCTAGTCTTAAGCAACATCAAGTTGTTGACGAATGGCTCCAGACGTTTACATAATACCAAGACTGAAGTCATTGTAGTTGGCGCAGCTAAGAGGATCTCCTTGCTTAAGGATCGGGCGGACTTTGATGAGATTTCGTTAATGGGGCTTGCTTTCTTCCGACCATATTTTTCTAATGAGTTTGTGCATTTTCTTTGCCAAGTCATCACCTGCAGCTTTAAAAATGTCGACAGTGATGCCATCACCAGCCTTAAGTTGCTCCTTTTGTAAAAGGATGAATAGTGTTTGGGATTTTGTATTTCTTGGAGAAGAGCGCTTAATTAATTTTGGTGTGAGTTCATTCAACACCTATTTTAAAAAATTAAAAGTCCTAAATTATTTCTGAAGATCTGAGTCCTTTATGGTACATATGTAAAACGTTTTATTGATCGATTTTTATTATGTAAACTTATATTGCGTTATCTTTGAAATCGAATACATTCTTAGCTTAGCAAGTAATTGAAAGTTTTTTCGACGATAAATAGTTTTAAAGATAAACCCGAAAAACCGAAAACACTGTATGTTTCTCTTTACTGCCGCTAGGGTTATTTAATAGACTAAAAGAGATACGAAAAAAAAACATGGGAGCTTTTTTTTATAACACTTAATGAGCTTTAAATTTGGTGAACAACATTTTAATGATACGACAAATAGCTTTTGAGATAAACGGGAAAAACTGAAACAAACACCATGTTTCTCTTAACTGCAGCTAGAGCTCACGTCGGAATCTTGTTGAATTTTTTTTTGGGTTATAACTAGACATCCCTTAGAAAGTGTGGCAAGTTTCAAAATTGTTTTTTTTTTTGTTGAAGTGAAGACATTTTTTTCTCGTTCAGTGACTGGACCATATCTCAAATGTAGAATTGTGGAATGAAAATTGAATACGACTGAAAATGCCTTTAAAATTGCAAACATTTTATTTTCTGTGTTTGCCTGCTGAATTGACAAATTCGGAGAGAATGCCTTTTGTCTAAGTGCTGAGAACGAGACAACCTTGAGTAAGTTTGTTCTAAAACGAACAAATTGAATCATATTTAACAGCCATGATTTCTGCAGAAGCTTCATACAAACCTCTAAGAAAAACACCATCAGGAAACATTAAAACTTTTACATCGCAAGTCATTATTGCATGAAAAACATTTCTAAAAAAACACTGCAAGAGAAAGGATTTCATAATTGAAAGAACAAAACTTTTGCCAGTCTCAAAAAATTAAATGCAAAACATTCTCACCATCTCTCATTATTATTAAAGTTCAAAATAAAACAAAAATACACAACATGTACACATACACATCCTACCTATACGAATATCCAAATAAAAAGGACCTCTCAACGGTGATTTCAAGTGGAAAATTAACGCACACGCATATTAAGTGCCACTTGACGAACAAAACAAAAAAAGAAAATCCCAAGTATACATAATATGGTATGATACACGTTCTTCACGGTCGGTGTGGTGATGTTAAAAATAAAATAAAAGAAAAGAAAGAAGAACATATCACCCAACAACATGTCCTTGAGAAAATAGATTCTTGTTACCTCCTAAATATGCATTCACTTCGCCAAGTGTACCTATATCCTTATTATACCTACTCTCCCTACTCTTTCAAGGAGTTCTTGCTTTATTACTTTCAAGAAGTTTTTGCTATACTCATCAGGACAAAATGAAACAAAAGCAGAAAAAAGGTAGAAAACGACTTCCCATCATCCTTACCTTTTAAGCTTATAAAACTTTTAGGCACAAAAGTCAGAAAACAAAACGAAAAAAAGAAGCAACAAAAATAAAGCAAAACAAAAATGACATACCTAACGGACGAACAAAACAAAAGGATATGCGAAACTTTTTAATATCCTAGTTAATTATTATTCTCGAAATAAATTTTGTTGTCTCTCATCTTTTTCATCATCGCGCACCCAAAACAGATATCATCAAAAGAAGAACCTAGACGAGAATACATAATTATCCTTTTATTCATACACATACCTTTATTTTCGTATATTATTTTGCAGCTTTTGGGTAGCAAAATTTTTGTCAAGTGATGGATGGGAATTCAAGGATCAAAATGTTTTAATGAGTTGACATTAATGTATTTTAAAGTCATTTTAAATACACACACCTACCTACGATCTATGTTTGTATACGATAATGCAAATTATTCCACAAAACATCATAGTCACTCACTCATGTTGGACCATTCATTATTATTTTCTGTTTTTTTTGTTTGGTTGTTGAAAAAGTTGAGATTTGAGAATTATGTCAAGCAGATGACGTTAATTGACAGTTGAAAAGATAAATAGCTCATTATGTAGTTAGGTAACACCTCTTAATTATTATATTTAGTCATGTTTATGTGAAAAAAAATGTTGCGGACATTTTTAAAATTTAGTTAATAAATTCTTAAATGGCGCCCAATGCGAACTATTTTTAACTTCCCATGGGTAGTTATTGTAATTGGTCCGATTAGTCGAATTGAACATTTTTAAATTTCTCGACGTTTAAAGGTCCCTAGAGTCGAAATAAAAGATTTTTAAGAGAGATGTCTGTGCATGCGTGTGTACGTACTTCCGTACATCCGTACGTCCACTATTTTTTTTTCGCCGTCCATATCTCAAGAACCAGTAGAGATATCGACTTAAAATAAATTTTGTTATACAGATAATAATGCAGAAATGCAGGAAAGACTTTCAATAAAGAGAGAGGGTGGTTTTTTTTACCATACCATTTTTAAAAAAAGGTTAACATTTTGGTTAACGCTAAATATCTCACGCACCAATAACGCTAGAGACTTGAATTAAATTTTATATTATATATAACTCGATACCAAATAAATTTATTTTTGGAAAAATTCCAATGAACAGTTTTTTTGTATAAATCAAAAAACTTTAAAAAAAAAATATTTATCACCCCAAAAAATTTTATGAACAAGAAATTAGTTTTTTCCAACAAAATTTTGTGCAACGAAAAATAATGTTTTTAACTTCTGGTAAAATTTTGAGAAAAATCGTATTCATAGCTTTTTTTTATAAAAAATAAAAACCTAAAAAAATAACATTACTCAAAGTTGGTAAAAATTGATTTTCGACTCAAATATCTTTTCATAACTTAAGGGTATGGATACCAACAAATTTTATCTTATAAGAAATATTGTTTTCAACATTCAGTAAATTTTGAGAAAAATCGAATCATTTTTGACAAAAAATAAAAATCTAACATAAAAAATTAATAAAAGTTGGTAAAAATTGATTTTCGGGTCCAAATATCATTTCAAAAATTCAAAACATTTTCATCAAACTGTTTCATTATATGCAAAATATTGTTGGTAATTTTAAAATTTTAAAAATAACTCAAGTGACAACCTCAAAACACAACCACCTAAAAGCTTTTAAGCAAAACAAATCTACAGACAGTTATAAGTCTAAGTTATCAGTGTGGGTCGCTTCCCAGCCTCTTTTTCTTCTTGAGTAGGACGAAAAATAATTGTTTGATCATAGTTGCAATGTGTTTTCCAACGTGGACATTATATTGTAAGTATTTATAGGCGTTTCTAGGCAATATTTAAATTTTCCATGGTACTATGTACAATATTAAAGGCTGACGATTTGAAAATTTACAAACGTATCAACTGTCCGCTTGATTGCAATTTTTTGCAAGAAGACTTCAAAGATAGGTGCCTTCATTTCAATATCTCCAAGTGCAAGCAAATGTCTTATACTAGATCACGCAAACCTATTCACTTTGAATATAAAGTTAATAATACAAGCCTTGATAAGGTTTCGGTTTTTAAGGATTTAAATTTTAGATAGAAAGTTAACTTTTAATGATCACTACGACTATATGATTTCGAAGTCAAATAAAATGCTGGGTTTTCGAATGATAAATTCAAAGGAATTTACTGATCCGCATACTTTAAAAATGATTTATATCTCGTTGGTGAGATCATCTTTAGAATATGTTAGTTACATTTGGTGCCCAGTATATGCAGTAAGCAATAATAGTATAGAGCTGTTCACCTTAAATTCACTAGATATGCTCTACTTAAATTGATCTGGGTAGGTAATATTATGGCCACCTGTAACCAGAGGTGCTTACTTTTAGGCTTGAAAAATCAGAAGGAAACAGTGTTTGGTTCTTTTTGCCATGTTATATGTAACCATATTGATTGTTCTATGCTGCTTGCACTTTACCCAATTCATGTTCCTTCAAGACCTCTCACGGAAAGAAATATATTTTTTTTATACCGCGTCATTACACTAACTATGGAAAAAGTGATCCCATATCTGTATTTTTTTTAACCCTTAAATTTGTATTTTGTAAATTATTTTACTATTTATTTAAGATTATATATGTAGGTATTTATATTTTTTTTTATATAAAGATTATAATTAAGTATTTAGTCTAAAAGAGATCGTACTCGATAGATGGAATAAATAAATAAAGAAATATGTTCTTTTACGTTTATCGGGTTTCTAAAAATTAAAATAGTAATTCATAAAAGACTTTTCTTTGCCTTGATTTCAACTGAAATAGTTTATTATTTAGAGTAAATTATAGTAATTTTCTTAATTGGCGCCCAATGTGAGTTTCTGATTTTCTGCATATAAAGGTATAAATTATTATTGATAAATTGGTAAACGCCTTTGAATCTATAAACTAGAATTCTATATAAATCATACAAAGAGTTGATGGCCAAGAAGGCTTTTTGCATCATAATGTAAATCAGCTTTTTGATTAGCATATCCCTCTAAGAACCGTGTAATTAAGCATAGTGGCTCAATGGTGGTGTTACTGTTATGATATCACGTCCTGATACCGCCTATTGGAGGCGGTACATGTTATAGTTCTTAAACAAATCTTATTGTAGACTACGTAGTCAAGTCGTCGTAATGGTTGGAACGTCAAAAAAAAGCTACTAGACCACAAACTTGATAACTTAACATCCGGAACAAAACAAATTGCTCGATAGCGGTATATGGAAATCATGTAAGAGAACAACTGACGAAATAGATTGTAATGCTCCCAATGAAAAGTTTACAACTTACGTCCTTGAACTTAATCGCAACTTCTGATTCTCGAATGGAAGACGGATTAATTGTTATAAACATTTTTTCTACTTTGTAAGGATACAAGAGGAGGATATTGTGGAAGTCTTAATGTCAATAAAGTTAAATGATATACACGCTTAGATTTAATCTAACGTAATCTTGTTAAACAGTTGCTATCATATTTACTTCGCTTCATTGCAAACATATTTAACAGCATATTAACCCTATCAAAGTTTCCTTTAGATTGGAAAAAAACAGAGTAGTTCCTGTCCCTTAAAATGCTACAGAGATCCAACCATTCTCTCATAAGATTTAAAAAAAAAACTATTTTCAAGCAGTTATAGAATTACTCATCGATCAACAACTTGCCAATCTGGTTTTGAGCGCATCGCAGCCATAAACCAGGCTCAGTTCTTGTGACTTATTATTATTATTAGCTGGATTGTCTCAGGCACACATCATTTTTTCACCACACGTGAATGAGCTGCCACAAATTGTTTATTTATATGCCGATGCTGTGCAGCTCATTATAAGTCGACTCTTTGCTGCGAAAAATTATGGTATATGTAGCTTAAATAAATAGGAATTTACACCTCATTCTACAATGCTCAAAAATGAACCGTCTTTGCACTTTCGTTCCATGGGAAAATCATTAATCCTTCGATTCTTAGTCACTAAAATTTGTGGTAGGAAACAACTGATTATGTCAACACAGCTATAGGAATCTAGGATTTTTTTTTTTTAGGAACAATCTTACAGGGCATGACCACCGTGTTATTTAAAACTGATAACACGCTCTTCAGGTTACCAGAGGTTTCATCCCAACAATGACTAAATTGCTCCTTTCAAAACCCTTTTACTACCAATACTATATCAACATATGTGAAGTTTTTGGTAATTTGGAAACTGCTACCAGCCGAAAATTAAATATTGCATACAACAATAATACCCGCTATGTTTTTAATTTGAGACGGTTTGGCCGCGTATCCAATTTTTTGCCACGTATTTCTGGCTGTAGTCTTAACAACTTACTTAATTTCCGATCGGCAATTTAATTGCATGAAATCATTTAAACTCGACAACCGGATTATCTACTTCTACAGTTCAACCAAGGACCTTATTGCTCATACAACCTCGTTTTAACAACCCTGTTCCTGAGCGACAATTTTTTGTCCATGTTACACTCCTTTAGAACTCCCTACCCATTGCTATGAGATTTATAAGAAGCAAGAAATGATTTAGAAATTTAGTTTTCATTTTGTTAAAATATATTTAAAAATCTAAATTAATTTAAAGGCTTCAAAACTTTGTAAGCGATTTTGAAATAAATAAATAAAACAAAATAGTCATGTCGACTTATATTTGTATAGATTATTATAGTTTCGTTTAAGTCAGCTGATAACTGACACCTGAGGCACGAAATCTACATTAATTTCATAGACTTATCATCGAAACATGCAATTGTTTTGCTAATGTTGCTACTGATAAAACTTAGTTTTGATCAAATCCCTTTGAAATATTTATCAAGTAATTCAACAAAATGTTCTAAGGAATGTGACTCTTTACAAAGTTGGTTCATAAAGTGGTTTACGTATCTTCCTGTGAGTTTAGAGTTGTGAAAATTGCTCACAGTGCATATTGAATGCGTTTTCTTGGAGCATGCACCATTGGCAGTGTAATATTGAGGCTTCGATCTTGCATTTCTGAGTAATACTCGACTGATTCTTATTAGAAGTAAGTGAAGCCCTGAGCTAATTTAATAGCACTGAAACCTTGACATTTATACCCCTTCAAAAGTGCACCAAAAATGTTGTGTTATGCAATTTTGAATAATTGTTCACTATATGATAAGAAAGTCCCTCCTGTACATAAATGCAGTTTTAAGGGAACAACAAAAAAAACCTTTAATTTCTATATTGAAATGTTTTGTTTCAGTTTTAAAACTTCGACTGCCAAGAACTTCTGAGACTTTTGAAATGAATCAATAATCGACGAGAAACATAATTTTTCTACTGGCGTTTTAAAAAAATGCGTTGGTCTATCATTTCAATTTTAGAAATTTCAAAAAAAAACTTTCTTACAAAAGGACCAAAGATATTCTTTTCATCTAATTTGTCAATTAAATTTCAATTACAAATCCTTTTACTCACATAACAAAGCACAAGCAATTTAATTTTGAGGGAAACATTTTACAAACATCAAGTCCAACACCAATCGCAGTAATTGTCGTAATTTCCATCAACTAGAGACAACGACATGTATTTGTGTACCTAACCCAACAAAAACAAGGATTAGCATATCAACACTAAAGTCCACTTTCCGAAAGTGAATGAGACTGAAATAAAAATAGAAATAGACTAGATATATATAAAGTGATGGTTGGAGAGAGAAAGTGGTCCGTCCGTCGTCCTTGTTGAGCCAAGTAAGATACGAGTGTTATGTATGTCCTACTGTTTTTTGTTTTTTCTCACACATACATTTTACCACACCTAAAAGTAAAGAAAGAAATCCGAAATAAACAACAAAACAAAAGGGATATCTGTTCTTGGTTCCTTTTCGTCTTTTTGATTCGGTTCTATATATGTCCTTGTCCTCATCCTTATCCTAAACCATTCACAATAGCTAATTCATTCAATTTGTACCAGAGAATTTTCATTCTTAGTAAGTACTGTCATTCGTATATGTGTATGGTAATTCTCTCCATTCTGTTGTTTTTACAACTTGTTTTCGGTATCAACAAAAGAATTTATTAAATAATTTTTTGTTCTAGGAATTTTTCTCAAATTGAAATCAGAATTTAAAGGATAGAATAATTTAGGAAATCTGTTATCCTTCCTAGAAGATGGTCCCATGAGTGGAAAAGACTTGCCATGTGTATTAGTTTTTGGTTTTAATTGAAATCTACTTCATTTTACATTACAAAAGCTGAGAGCTTTTTTTTAGAGAGGAGGAGGTCTTGATATGCATTTAATGAGTGAGTAAGAATACTCAAAATATTTAAAGGACTTGAATTGATAATGATGTGGTATTGAGTACACCATATAAGTAACCTTATTATATTTATTACTCGAATACAAAATGGCGCCCAAAGAACACTTTCTCTGTAAAAATGGAGACTGCTAGCGCTTTTCCTTCGGTAAGATAGACATCAATTTTTCTTGTTTTCTGAACTTAAATGTAATGCAACGGAGGAATCCCGTGCATGGAATTATCGGTAGTGTCTACAGTTCCAGTTATGTGAACTACTTAGTGAATAACTTGTCTTCAATGACATATTTGGAAATGAGGTCTATTAAAAGCGGTTATTCCAGTAATCGCTGACACATGATCTTCAGATTGGAGGTCGTGTGCCAGGATGACTTCCTGACCACGTAGATGGACGCAAACGATTTGAGGGCAACGAACTACGGATATGCACGTGGAATCTTAGGTCCCTTAACAGACAACTTTTGTTGAAATCCAATTATTACAAATCATTACTTTTAAATTGAAAATAAATTTCAAATTAAAATGAATTTAAAATAAAATAGAATAATTAACTAATAGTTATAAATGTTCGTTACTGGCATAATTCTCTACCAAGGCTGTCAATGTATCTCTATTTGTGGTTATTTGTAATAAATCGTCGTTTTTTTTATAAATACCAGGCACTCAAGGGGTTATTAATACCCTTCATATGTTTATATTTAAACACAGTGAGAGCATTAGGAAAAAAATGAAGGATTTAAGAGGAGATACAGTTGCACATTGGTATTAAAGTTCTAACCATTAAAATAGGAGGGACAAACAGAATTGGTCAAAGTATTCCACATTCTCAATGTGCGATTTGAGAAATAATCTCTATACTTGACAGTACGTCCAAAATTGAGCTCAAGGGTAAACTGATGAGCATTCCTGGAAGTGCGAATATTACGGCTGAATCATTTAAGGGGCTAGCAAATGGCTAGTGCGAAAGAAAATTTTTTGTAAAAATATCGATTAAACAACAAAATGCATGAAACATTGCGTCCGGCGGCGGTGTTCTAGCGATGGAAATGTTTCGATTATAGTTCTATCGCCTATAATTTTTAAAGCCTTTTTTCGAATTCTATCCAAGAGATTTAAACTTTTTTTAGGGGCACTTGCCCAGATATGCGAATTATATTCAAGCTTTGTAAATTACATCCAGATCGAAAGAGATGGAAAATTTCTCGCACGGTTGGAGAAATCTTAACCTGGCAGCATTTTCGGCTATATAAAATATGTGATCATTCCATAAAGGGTGATCTGTGATACACATACCGAGCACGGACAGTTGATTAGTTTCCTGGATGCAAGTGCTACTTATAGATAGCGGCATCGGGGTGGGTTTCGCTTTAACGACAGGCGGCATTGAGTTATCGAAGCATTGAATTCTTCACGGTTTTTGATCCCCCATTGAACAATGCTGTCAAGATCAGAACCTAATAAGCTTATCATACGCTGTCGTTAAAGTTCCACATCCAAATAAAAAGCATGTGAATCTAGAAACGAATATGAAAAGCTGAGGGCACTGTCGGTAATTAAGAAGCTTCCGTTCTTCAAGGTATTTCTTAAACTGTAAACTGATCAGCGTTTCCATGAGCTTAGAAAGAATGAATATGAATGAATATGACAATAGTAAGAGTGTGAGGAGGATTCGTCTTTTTTTAGGGAAAACTAGACAAATGCAGTTTTCCATCTACTCGGAATGAAACCTGTAGAGTAGGAAAGATGGAAAATTTTACGAAGTGGTTTTGCCAGCGATGAAGAACACCTCCTTAGATCACTTGGATAGATACTATGCGGGCCAGCGGATTTGTGTATGTCAAGATCTTCTCCATCTTTTATTGTATCATCCTGCTGGTCTTTTGTTTTCTGAGGTCAATTTTGTTGTAATATTTGTCCCTCGTTGGTCCTGAAGCCTAGATACATTTCCTGCGCAGCTCCATTTCGGCCTTCGTGTTCTATTTATGACGTTAATAATTCTGGTTCTATTTGAAATATCTTCATTTCGTACCCCTTGACTTGGCCGTATATTCAGAATTTTTCTTTTCATTTTGGTATGACATATTTTTAGCTGGTCAAGAGTTTTTGCTCTCAAGCTCATTGTTTGTAGTCCTAAAATAAGAATTGGAAGAATCGCAGAGCCAGAGACATATTTCACTGTGTCTGTACTTTGTTCCAGAATCGTTTCCATGTATTCGTGATGCGTCTGTTATTTTTTTATTTTCTTGGTCCTTAAATGATTTTATCTGTCCCAAATATATGTTATCCTATACGTACTCAATTCTTCGTCCAACGTTATATCGTCCTTTGTGTAATTTTTCATGACTTTAGTTTTCAATTTGCTTATTTGAAGACCATAATTTTTACAAAAGGTAGTTAGTTGCATCAACATGTCTGTAGCTGTGTAGCTTTTGTAGAAATAAGAATTAAGAATCTTAAATTTTTAAGAATTTGTCCACGTATCCCTGTTCCATATTTTGTTTTCCAGTTAGTGTTTTGGAAAATGTCTTCCACATTAGAACTAAATGGAGGTGGTGAAAGCGGATCACCTTGTCTAACTCTTGTTATATTAAACTTGCGTCCTATATTCTCTGGTTTTATTTTTGGTGCGTTATTTTTGTGTATGTATATTTGTATCGTCTCTACTATATTTGGTTTATGTTTTGATTTTTCAGTGAGGACCATATCATTTCGTGTTCAACGGAGTCCAAAGCTTTACTAAGGTCAATAAATAGAAAATAAACCAGTGCGTGGTCTAAATTCATTGCATTTTTCTAGTAGCTGATTTTTGGTCTGCAAGTTGTTGTAAATCCTTCTCTAAATCCAGCTGTTCTCTTGGTTGATTATTATTGAAAACTTCTTTGATAGTCCTGTAAAGCGTTTTTGAAAAGAGCTTGTAAATTGCCGAAATTTTACGTTAGGGGTCTGTAGTTATTGATATCGTCCTTCTTTCCTTTTTTGTGTATTAATATTATCGTTGTTTCTGTCCATTGTCCATTGTTCATGGATTTGTTTTTTGGTACTAGCTATTTGTTGAAATATGTTTGTTAAAATGTTGAAAAGGGAGCTTTTCCCATAACTTAACATTTCTGTTGATATCCCGTCATTTCCGGTGCATCTGTCTTTCTCCAGATCGTCTATGGTCATTTCGATAGTTGCTTTGCTGAACATAGAGGTTTGAGAAGGTATTGAATCTATGTTGTCTATTGTAGCTTCTTTTATGACATTTTTAGTCGAGGTAAAAACTTAAACAGTTTTTTAAAAAATTTAGTTGCTTTTTCATTGATATCGGTTTGCTATAACCGCTGTGTTTTGGTCGTTCCTTTGGTTTAGTTGGATATTTTTTGTTTGCAAGTCTTTGCGTTCATGATTGAAATTTTTGCTGTAGTCCTTATAATATATTTTCTAGACTGGCATATTTATTTTAAAGATCGCAATATTGGTGTTCTAAAAGCTGATTGATCTTTGTCTTTATATTTTCGTTATAGGTAATTATTTTTTGATCCGGAACTATTTTAGGGATAACTTAGATTTGTCGATGTCGCAATGTCTTATGGTCAGCTCTAATCTTTATTCTCACTATAATCGCTGTCAAAATGTGTATTATTAAGGACAGTTTTGGCTTGAATGGTTTCAATATTTGTTTGTGGGAATGAGGTTTATTTTGTTTTAAGTCTTGCTGTTTGTCAAGATTTAGGTAAATTTTCTGTTATCTTTCTTTTTGAAAAACGAATTCCCGAATTTCAAATTTATTTCTCCTATTTCATAGATGAGTTTTCTTCTTCAGTCAGTCTTTTTCCAAATTTTGCGTTAAAATCACATATTACATACATTAACTCTATTTTGTTGTTATTGAATGTTTCTTCTAGAATATCGTAGAATTTGAATTCTTCGTCATCGTCATCAGCTTTTTCTGTCGGTGCATATACTTGTATTGTAGTCATTTTTGTGTTTTGAATGCTAAGCTTACTTACACTTACTTAAGGTGGTGCTACAGTCCTGTGTCAAATATGGAATCACCCAACAAACTTCTCCATCTAGCTCAGTTGCTAGGTGAGGTCACTTTCCACTTGTGCCGCCACCTGATCCGCGGTCTTCCTCTACTGTGATGTCCTGTGGGGGATTCGAAGACTTTCCGGGCCGGAGCATTCTGGCTAAGTCTACGTCACTCATCCTTCCATATTCTCCTCCAAATCCCCTTCGATGCATACGGGACCGTAAATCATACGCATGTGCTAATTCTCTCATTATGGAATCGGATTAATTATTTTGTCTTTTAATCCTTTTTTGATCAGAAATCCTGCTCCATAGAGTCCATTAATTTCTCTTATGTAGCAGAAGATATCGTTGTCGTTATGAATTTGTTTTTGTGCAAGTAGTCTTTGTTGGCTAGTCCTATTTTATCCTTATTAAAGTTTTTCAATGCTAGTTTTAATTCTTCCTGTTTTTCGTCTGAAGAATAGGTGTCCTGACATTGAAAGTATGGGGGGTTTTGATCTACTTGGGTTGTATATATTTGTATTGATGTTTGAGTCTTTTTGAACGTTTATTGTTTGTATTGGCAGAGGATTGTAAAGTTTATGGTTGGTATATTTAAATTGGTCTTTGTTGTTGTTTTTTTGAATGTAGCTGGAACTGTGCTGTTTTGAGCATCTTGGGCTCTTTTCTTTTTTTATCAATTCCTTCTTATTTTGTTGAGTAAAAAATTTCATGATCGAGTTAATGAGTTGTCTCTTTAGCTTAATTTCAGTTTATCCAACTATAGCAGTTTTCGCCTTGCTTGTAATTATTTCTTAGTTTTTGGCTGTTCTAATGGTGAATTTTTGTTAAAACGGGTTTTCTTTCTTGAGTTTTCTGGCTCATTTTCTTTTCAAACTGTGCCTTTAACCACGAGTTCATTTAATTTAAAGTACGTTTTTTATTTCTTTTTTAATTTGAACTAGTTTAGGGATAAGAAGTTTTCTTGCTTCAAACACCGATTTTGATAAGTCCTCGGAAATGTCATATACTTTGTTTCTTTCCATGTCATTTTCGATTATAAAGGGTAATGTTTTAGCTGTTGTCCTTTTGGAAACACTGGTTCAAACAGTTGACGCACGTTTCGTCTATAATTTAACAATGAATCGACTTACAAAAGTAACAACGCTCGCAAATTATTGAATTTTATTACAAAAATGCGTGCTCTGTTAAGAAAGTTCATTGCGCGTTTCTTCCATTTGATTGTGTACAACGAAGAAGCTCATTTTTGGCTCAATGGATACGTAAATAAGGAAAATTGTCGATTTTGGAGTGAATATCAGCCAAAAACATTGGAAGAGCTACCAATGTATCCAGAAAAAGTCACAGTTTGGTGCGGTTTATGGGCTGGTGGCATCATTGGACTGTACGAATCGTAACGTAACTGTGAATGGTGAGCGCTACCGTGAGATGATATACAACTTTTTCTGCCCAAAATTCAAGAGCTTGACTTGCATGACATTTGGATTTCAACAAGGCGGTGCCCAGCAACCTGCCACCTAGCAAGTGGATCAATAGACTTATTGAGAGGCGAGTTCGGCGAAAACTTTATTTCACGTTCGGGACCGGTCGATTGGCCGCCTAGATCGTGTGACTTAACGCCTTTATTGACGTATTGGAAGATAGAATTAAAGCATTTATTCGTAAGATACCGACTTAAATGTTGGAAAGAGTATTACAAAATTGGACTTAGTGGACATTAAATTATATGGACCGTACTATCGATTTAAATAAAGATTTCATGAATTTTTCTGAATTGTATGTGTTGTTTTTGAAAACCTTTTTTATAGCTTTTATAAATCACCTTATATTAATATGTTTGTTAGACTTCTTAATCATGTCGATAATCATTAGCAATAGCTTCTCTGTAGTCCGTTCTTTTTCATCTGCTTTAAAAATAATGACATCGTTTTTGTCTAGTTGTGTGATTTCTCTTTCGTGTTTGGAACAAGTATGGCTTCTTGTTTTTCTATAATAGTTTCAACATTTAAAAAAAGGAGGCCCTTTTAACTGCCCCAACCATAAAGAAATTAGCCTCTTCAGCATCGCATAAGAAATCTTCTCTGCCGTTGTGTGCAAGCGTCTAACAACTGCATTGATCCTTACCAGTAATTATTTTCACCAGAAAAAATTAACATCGTTCTTAAAAGAAGAGTAAACTGAGCTCACGTGTCAACACTATAGATTCAATCTTTTAAAAATCTGGAAGCTATAAATGATTGTAAGACAAAGTATAAGATGTCATCGAAAAGGACCTTTAACACTAACATGTGTGTACGCATCAAAGGTGAGTGGAGGAAAAGCTGGAAGGACGATTTATACAGTGATGTAGCTTTGCCAGAAGAAAAAAAGATCAATGCCTGAAATGGGTGGGCAACGTAGAGCTCATATAAACCCACACTCCTTTCCAAAAAGTCATCTTAGCTACCCCCATAGAACAGTATGGAGTGCGCAACTGGAGACATTTAGGTAGGGACCAAGCTAGATGGAGTTTGTTGAGTGAGGCCTTAGCTTTTATTTCACACTGGGCTGAAGTGCTACCTTAAGCAATTAAATAATATTTTGAAATACAAATTTTGTTTGCTTAGCAATCGTCCTCTTAAATCTGTTTCATGTTTTACTAAGCTCAGTAAGAATGTGAGAATGTAGTACCCGAGGCAAATAGTTAGTGCATTGGACTGTCATGCAAGAGGTCTTCGGTTCGATCCCCACCTAAAGATTTATTCACGGGTACTGCCTCTTGCCAGGAATTGACAAATTCTCCAAGAGGAATTCTTGTCATGTAAAAGTGCTTTCTCAAGTTAGCCGTTCGGATTTGGCATATTAACTGTAGGTCCCCTCTATCCCTGCAATTACTCACACACACAGAAATGGTTGAGAGATGTAAGTTACTAAGACCTCGTTTTCAATGGACTGTTGCTCCAACTAAATTTTGTATTTTATAAGAATGTTAGACATGCAGCTAATTTGTATAAATGAATGTTTTTTTTCTTTACCTAAATTATTTAATTTGGATTCAGAATTTTAGAAATGGCGCCCAATGTGGACACCTCAATGAATTTAAGTGCCCTTAAATTAAGCTAAACTACAAAATTTATTTATTGAGATTTCCCCAAAATACATTCTCAAATCACTAATAAAAATAACCCAGCCTCTTATTTGCCTGTTATTATTATCCGACTATAAAACACTTTTTATTAAACTTCATCTCATTATGAAATCCAATTAACATCATTTTCCTCTCAAAAGACGCTTTGCTCTTTTGCACTTTCTATAATCTAAACTCTTATAATATAGTATATAGGTGATGTCATGTTAATTCAAGCGTAATGCCCCCGTTTTCATAATTTTACTTTTCTACATCCTTTCTCTGCCAACTACTTGGATTTTAATAACAAACAAACGACACAATCACACACATATCCTCCTTTTTGTCATGCATTACACACAGAAACACATGCATTTTTCTTTGTTTTCTGTATTTTTTTTTTTTCTGCAACTTGAAGGACTCATAAATGTTCAAATCCAAATAGAAAGACCTTTTGCACCCGTGTTGCTCCTTTCCTTTTGTTTCTCCGCATATAACACCCGAGCCAAATGTATGCACTTCTTATTCCCTTAACCCCTATACATTTGTTCGTAGGTATGTACATATAACAATTAAATTTCGAGTAAATGCTCACACAAAGCTCTTGTTCCTTGAGCTAACCCGGATGTAGGACATATCAATTACAAGTTGATGCTCCTTTTTTATTTTATTCTTCTACAATCTTCTCAATTCGCTTAGTCTCTGTTAAGAAATAATAAAAACTAAAGGGGCCAAAGCAAAATTGGACTCGGAATAAGAAGATAGAGAGGTGGAGGCGTTTAAAAAGTTCTTTGTGTCTTTAATTCATTAATACAATTCCTCCTTTCCCATCCTTCTTACCTACCCAATCTTCCACACAAAACAGACACACATTTTCTTTCGACAATTGTTTCTATGCACGATTGTAAGGAGCTCACTAGCATAGAACTCACAACGTTTTATTCCGCAATCCCTTAAGGCGGCAGTTCTGGCACTACCCTTTTAGGGTGTAAAAGCCCCCTCTCCCTTTTACAATTTTTATATAGGTATTCTCATATACTACTGACTGTTTGTTGCAAAATGAGATTCCTTGTTGTTGTCCAACAATTTTGTTTTATCCAAGGCTTAAGATAAAAACAAGAAAAACGACTTAAGAAAAGACTAAGAAAAGAATGCAAAGCAAATTTTCTATATGTAGTTATGCACATAGGGAAGATGAAATAAAATGGAATGAAATGAAATGCACATCCAAGGCGTCTTCATTCGAAGAAGGAACGTTAGATAAAATAAAAAACAACTTTGTTCTCTCCACAGTTCTTATCCTGCTGCTGTTGCTGAAGATGATGGTAGGGGATTTTAACTTGTCATACAGGAGCTTAAAGGACATGTTTTGCTTGCACACAAAAAAAAGTAATCAAAACATTTTAGCATTTACATTTAGTTCATAAGGTTAAGTTATTATTAAAATAGGTTAATCGCAATTCACACTCTGTACTTCTCCATGTCCTGCATATTATTTCACCCATTAAGTGCCCGTCTTCGTCCTTTGAAATGTCACCTTTTGTTTATTTAATTTTTATAATTTTTCGTTCGCACTTTATTCTTTATTCTATTCTCTACACTAACCGCTACGATATTTCGGATTTAGTATTGTCACTTCGTTGTGTATATTTCGCAATCTGCACTTAATATTTAATACTGGACTGATCACAGCTTCTTTCGATGTGTGTGTATTTAAATCACAACTATCACCGGATGCAAGTTTCACGCTATGGAACAGTTCTTTCTTTTTGTCAAAAAAGCTATATAATTACTCAAAGTCCAAAAGCTCTTTTTTGCAGCATTGACTGCCAAATGCTTCAATGGAACATTCACCATATCCGGAGATAAATTTGTAACTACAACTCTTTAATTATCCCTCTCACGAGAGTAATATCCAAAAATTTGCAAGATCTATAAACTAAGGTGTATACAAACGGCTGAAGGTGCTGAAGACATTGACAAATTTAGTGAACCACAGATTGAAACTTTTTTACACGAGAAAAGCGTTCAAGTTCTCAAAGATTTTGCACCCCAGATTAAAAAAAAATAGATTTCGATGATTTCAAGATACTCATGTAGCGGATCAGATGCTGGGAGAAGAGGAAGCATCATCAATCCAATTCCAATCTTACTCAAAGTTTAGTCTTTAAAATGCACTGCACAATACTTTTTCAAATATTCATTCTGGTTCTTGAAATTCGAAGATCGATGAAATTTTCTTCACAAAAAAATGGACAGAATTATAGGATTCCTTTTTTAAATAATATGATATAAGAAATACAAACTGTTTAAACTATTTACTTACTTACTTAAGGTGGCGCTACAGTCCGGAGTGGACCTAGGCCTCAACCAACATGCGTCTCCAGCCAGCTCGGACCCAAGCTATCTGTCTCCAGTTTTGGACGCCAAGTTGCTTGAGGTCTTCACTCTCCTGCGTGCGCCACCTGAGTTGCGGTCTTCCACTTCTTCACTGTCCCTCTGAATTTGATTCGAAGACCTTCCGGGCTGGAGCGTTGATGATCTAGCCATCTAAGCCGTTGGACTTTAATTCTGTTAACTAGGTCAGTGTCGCCGCTGTAGCCCGTTCTGTTTTCTTAGCAGACGGGACCAAAATTCACAAGAAGACTTTTTCTCTTGAAGCATCCTAGACGCTCTCATCTGTCTTTCACAGGGTCCAGGCCTCAGCACCATAAATAAAAACCGAGATGATAAGTGTCTTATAGATGGTGATTTTAAATGCTCGAGAGAGGACTTTTCTTCTCAATTGCCTTCTAAGTCCAAAAAAGCAGCGATTTGCAAGAGTTATTCTTCGTTTGACTTCAGCGCTGGTGTCGTTGTCTGTGTTTATAGCGGTGCCTAGGTAGACAAAGTCCTTTACTACCTCGAAGTTATAGCTGTCGAGTGTCCATGGTGACGTTTTGTCCAAGGCGTCTTTTTTTATTACAGCATATACTTGGTCTTGCCCTCATTGACCACTAAACAGATCTTCTTCTCTTCTTTCGCAATACTCAAAAACGCTCCACAGACATCACGCTTTGATCTTCCAATTATTTCAATATCGTCTGCGTATCCGAGTTATTGCATGGACCTTTGGAAGAATGTGCCTCTGGTGTTGACGGTTGAATTTTGGACTATTCTTTCCAGGACGATATTGAAGAAGTCACATGACAGTGCATCGCCTTGTCTAAAACCTTTTTTAACATCAACTGCATCGGGTGAGATCTTTTCCGACCTTGATAGAACAGCGTGCATTCTCCATCGCCATTCTTCACAAATGGATAAGTTTGACAGGGATGCCAAACTAGACATTGCTCTGTAGAGCTCTTCCCTATGGATGCTGTGATACGTGGCTTTAAAATCGATAAGGAGATGGTGTGTATCGATTTGAAGCTTCTGGGTTTTTTCCAGAATCTGCCATAGTGTGAATACTTGGTCGATAGTGGACTTTCCTGGTCTGAAGTCACACTAATAAGGACCTATCAGGCTGTTGACGAACGGCTTCAGACGTTCAAATAATACGGCAGAGAGGATCTTTATGCAATTTTAAGGAGACTGGTGCCTCTGTAGTTTGCGCAATTTAGAGGGTCTCATTTTTTATGTTCTTCAGACTATTGGTACAGTCAATTAATTTTAAATACTGAATGTGATCTTGAATTGAGCCTTCACATCTTTTTCAGATACGTTTTTAGTTGAATGATATCCAGCATAATGACTTTTCAAAATTCTTCAAGCCATTTTCCAGAGTAAATTTTGAACATACTCAAAGATTATTTTATGACTAACCTTTCCTCTTTAATCACCTCTCTCTTATTTTTCCTAACACACAAGAATTCAGCAATCTTACAACAATTAATTTGTGTGATATCTGAGGCCTCTATACATGACAATATTTTGTATGTAAATTAATGTTTCAGTCCTGATATTGAGAAAAATTTCCCATCCATTGTTCCTTCTTTTCAACGTTATTTTGAATGTTTTAAGTTCTTAGATCGTTAGAAAAATTCAAACATAATACCAGTCCAAAAAAAAAGTTCTACAAATCAAGTTGCGAATTATCGTCCTAATGCGAAATTGTCAGCTACTTCTGAACTGATTGAATCCTTTGTTTGTGACTAAATTTCTTTTAATTGTACTTCTGTTAAATGTGAAAATTAACATTGGTTTGTGGAAAAAATATACAATTACTACTTTATTACAACTATCTACTTTGTGATTGGTATTTGAAAAACACTGTCAACTCGATTGCATCTTTACAGACTTTAGCAAGGTATTTTAAAAATTAAGTTATGAAATTCGTCTTACTTAATTAAGTAATATTGGACTTATCTTGTCATTATGCAGATTTCGTCATATCTTCAATATAGATTTTATAGTGTCATGTTCAGAAGTAACTTTCTATATCAATTTAAAGTCAATTTTGGAGAACCTCTAAGAAGTCACCTTGGTCCACTGCTATTTATTCTATTCAATAATGATTTGCCTTTTGTTTTAAATAATTCTATTACGCTCATAAGCAGTATATCTGGTTAGCTTTACGGAGCAGAGGCATCCCAGAAAAACTAATTGCAATTATTAAAGCAACATATGATGGATCCAAGTGTCACGTTCTGCACGATGGTAGGTTGTCAGATGATTTTGAAATACGAAGAGGAGTCAGGCAGGGCTGTATTCTGTCGACAATATTGTTTTTGTTGGTGATACGCGATGCACTGCGTACAGCTTTGTCAGGTAGCGGAGGGATCCAATGGACTCTATCATCCTTTTTAAAGCACTTGGATTACTCGAACGATGTTTGCTTACTCTCTCATAGTATCATGCATTTCCATCAAATGATAACAAGTGTGGATAGAACAGAGAGAAAAAGAAGAGAAGCAGAAGTTGTGTTGCTGAAAACTAATTCCGGCAAAACAAAAATGATCAGCCTCGGAACCGGACCAATTCTCTCAAGTCTCAAATAAATATTTTCTCGCAGGTAATGGAAAAAGTGGAGAGCTTTCAATACCTTGGAAGTATCGTCTTCATCGAAGGCGGAACCAAACAAGACGTCATACTTGGAAGGTTACTTGAGCCATTCCAAGAATGCTTCGTGAAAAGATATCTTTGTAAAATCCTAAGGATTTTCTGGCCAAATCGTATATCAAATGAGGTCCTCCATAGAAGGACAGGTCAGGAACCTATAGACTCTATAAAACAAAGGCGTTTTGTAAATGTTAGCATTTAACGTATTGAATAAATATGATGATATTATTTTCAAAATCTGATTATAAAACCATCGTTAGCAATTAAAATTATCGATATTTATAATTCACTTTTTTCACTCCAAGCATCAACCTCAAAGTTTTGGCAAGGAATTCATGTTAAAAAGTTCAATCTTTCAATTTTAAGCAAGTTCATAAGACACCTCTCAGGTGTTTGTTACACTTGTGTCTTATACGTTTTTGAACTCATATATAAAACAAACAAAAATAATAATAAAGTATAAATTCTCTGCCAGTTGACACTATCACTGAAGCAATTTCGGTTTCCGTTTCCGTAGTGGGGCTCGTTTTTTTTTTCTTTCACTCTTGTTTTTTTGTCTTCTTCTCTTCAACTATGAAAACTATACCTTTCTCATGCTTACGTATAAGTATAGTTACTCTGCATTGTGCATTGAAATTGGAATTTTATTGCACAAGTGTTAAAAAGGACTAATTTAGTGCATCAGTTAAAATTGCGGTGAATACTTATATACCACTGAATGGTTTCACTTTAGGTCTTTCTGACGCAACATGTGCCAGGCACGTTCTTATAATATTCAGCGAAGCAAGAGTTTTTATTTTTTGTTATTGTTGTTATTATTTTTGGTATTTGAGGTTGGTTGCATTTTCGTTTGTCGCCATATACGCGTCCAACAACAACAAGGTGAATTTATTATACAAGTTGGGTGCATCCTGCTGTCTGCGTTTCTCTTTCTTTCTATGGAGTTTTTCGTTTCGTTTTGGTAGCAAATTAGTTTCCTTTTTTGTTGATGAATAATGTGTGTAAACAGGTAAAAAGATATGTGAAATAAGAGGTACCCAAAACGTATAAAAGTTATCTGCGGGTTCTGTTGTTTTCATCTTGCATTGTTTGTGCGGCGTGGTATTGTTCCTCGGGTCATATCGTGTCATAAAGTTTAACAAATTGCTAAATTAATAAGCAGTGTTCTGTTGTACCTATGGTTACTTGTATTTTTTAGGAAACAGATTATCACGGGATCTAAAACTTAGATAAAGTAACTTTTGAATGCTTTTGGTACAACATGAATACGAAAATTAGGATAAGCTTTGGGTGATATATGGGAATATGTTAGCATTCTTAGTCTTGGTAACTGGAAGCGTTATCTGTAATAAAAAAGAGAAAAGTAAACGCAACTGTTAAAAGTCTTTAGGCTCTCTCAATTTTGACATTTGAAGTCTTTTATTCAGCGTTTTAAATGATTTCAACATTAAAATTAAAGCCATATTCAGTTTTTCATTCCCTGTTAAGCTTCAGATTATAACTTTGGGCAGTTCTGTTCCAGGCCTTCGTAAAGGATATTAAAATATATTCTCAAAAATATATTTCGACAAGTTGTTTCTTTTTTTCAAAATGTCGAGCACGTTTAACTGAAATTTCTGAAAAAAATTTCCGATCGGAAGATTTTGTGCGTTTTTGCTTACTGAAATGGAGTTTATAAATTTTCTGGGGTCATAAAATATTTGTTGATGCTTTTTAAGAAGTTGTATGCCCTAATATTAACCCTCGAGGACATTTAATTCTCTTTTGATGAGCTAAATATTTTGTATGAACCTCCCATGAGATGAGTGTATTTAGACACGCCTTGCAATACGGGTGGCGTGAAGTTTAGTGCGAAAGACTGTCACACCAAATGTATTTGTTCAATCCCTGCCAGTTTTTTTACAGGTACTAGCTCTTTGGAGGAATTAACAAATCCTCTAAGAGTAATTCTTAGCATGAAAAGTTCGGATTCTACTCAAACCTTTACACCCCCTCTATCAATGACAATATTACTCGCTCAGATTAATTGTTGAAAGTTGGAAGTCTATAAGCTCTACTTATAAACACGGGATGTTGCGCCACCTAATTTAGTTTATTTTAAATACTTCCTCTACTTACTTTTGCCAACATGTATCGAACGAACTTGAGAATTTCATAACTTCCATCATTACATGATCGGATACCACTCTACGTAGCTTTCAGGTTTGATAATCACCGTCACTATCAAACAAGTAAGCTAATAGCATCTAGGCTTTTAGACAGTTTCCCAAACTTGTCCAATACAAATAGAGTCTGAGATCTCTAACACGACGGTTTCGTCTTTTTGCTTACTTTCTTAAGGTCTTGCTAAGGACCTCTGTGAACTATTGACTCACCCAAATAATTTTTTCATCTACCTCTGCCACTGTAGGTGGATGTCGCTTGATGCGCACTCCAAGTTTGCTGATGTTACTTTAAAATCTTGAAACGGGCAACGGCCTAGTTATTGATAAAGCTTTGGTTCCCATCAATCACCGAAATCAAGTATCAGTGAGCGTGGTTAGTAGATAGATGGGGGACCATTTCGAAACCTATCGCGTGATGTTGTGATGTGTTCTTTATGTCTGTTGTTCTTTCTCTTCTGTCCTTCTGTCTTCTATTAATGTCTTGTGTTGTTATCACCTTACATAGTCTAGTCGCTCAAGGTGCTGTGTCCTCTACTCTGTACATTTATGTGCTGAGTAGTGTGTAGTGCAATGTAATGTAAAATCTCGAAACGACTCAAGGTGGTTTCGTTTACTTTTGTTATAGTCCATGTTTTTGTACCAGATATCAGTAAAAAACCTTGCTTTCTTTTTGTCCACTTTCATAGTGGATCTCAGATAGACAAAGCTCTTAACTTTCTCAAAATTACACCTGTCAATGGTGGCGTTTCGAACAAGTCGTGGATATCGTAGGTCCTTTCTTGATGACAGCATACAATTTGTTTTATTATCATTACTTTTGAACTCTCTTCCTAAATTCTCACAAAGTCCTATTTAAATGGCGCTTATATCAATACAATCAATATTGTCAATATTGTTAGTATATGCGAGTAATTTTATAGACTTTTGAAAGACAGTGCCTTTAGCGTTGATGTATATGCTCCGCACGCGTTAATGAAATCATGAATCAGTGACAATACATATTAAAGCCCTTTTTGACATGAAAGTGTTACGTAAGGTTATTTCCAAACTTTATGTCATCCTGCACAAACGGAGAAGTTTGGCAATGATGCCTTGGACTTTCCTTTCCTTCTTGACAGTCGGCCCTAGACGTTCACACATTACACTAGAGAAGATTTTGTATGCGATGTTGCGGACGCTGATTTTTTTATTTTAAATGCAGTTAAGAACATCTTTTTCAAAATTTGACAAATAATATTCAGCTTCCATTTATCGATCATGCTTTCTGTTGACCATATTCTAAAGATTAGTTGGTGCATGCTCTTTGAAAATTAGCTCCATTTGCTTTGAAAAGCACGGCATTTCAAACATCTGCTGCAGAAGCTCTGTAAGATTTCAGCTTAGGTATGTCAATTTGTGCTCCGTCTAAGTCTACAAGACTGGATTGTTGGTTTTCTTCGGTCATCTATATTGAATGTATCATTCTGCCTGAATGCATCATTGTTTCAATAAAGAGCATTTCATAAAAAAACAACGAAAAATTATATATATGTATGCCTATTTATAACTTCAATTTTAAGAGTTAGTAAAATTACATTTTACTGTTTTTTTTTTTAAATTTTTAATAACATTAATAAGGATTAAAAGATTTAAGTTTTTGGAAATAAATAAAAAAAAATAAGAAAATAAAGTTAAGAATTTTCAGCCAAATATCTCGAAGCTCTCGTATGTCTAGGGGTTCCATAGTCTGACAGCACAAACAAAGAATTGGCGCTCAGAATTGGTTGAATAAAACATCAAGATCGGATGGAAGAAGAGAAAACAATTTTGTTATGAAGATAAGATGGCTCCTTCTTTGCTACGATGCCATTCAAAGTCTTTAAAGTATTGTTACATAGATATGCGTTTAAGGTACAACCAAGTACATTTTTCTTATTCGCGGAAACATGATCATAACTCTTAAGACTGTCCACGTATCGAATTATGTAGTTGGTGAAAACATTTAGGTATCTTTTAGATTCTGAGCTATGATTGCAAAATATATATGGCATCCGTAAGTAATAACCGGGATAATATTGTGTGAAGGAAAGACTACATCGACATCCGTTTATTTTTCCTATAACTAAGCCATATTCCAAGGTTCTTTACTTTAACAACGTACTCGATTACCTGGTTGCCAATTTGTATGGGTGAAATATAACTGAGATCAAGCGCTTGTTTATAAATTACCATACATTTAGATTTTGGTAGGTTCAACCTCAAGTTATTCTTCTCTGACCAACGATAAATTCTGTATAAGTTTTCATTAAGTAGGTAAGCACCGTTTTCAATCATGCCAATACAAATCAATGGACGAATAATACACCTGGACCTGGGTCGGAAGGTCATTAATACACATGCAAAATAGCAATGGTACTAGTATTGATCCCTGGGGAACTCCGGAATAAAGTTGCAGCAATCATGAAGCATGTTTATCTACAACTACAGCTTGTTTTCTCCCAGAAAGGTAAGAAAACATTAAATCGGAAGGTGAGCCTTTGAATCGGAACAGCCTTTTCATTTTGGAAATAAGAACACTGTGATTAACCATATCAAAGACTTTCGAGAAGTCAAGTAATCCTAAAAATGATACCTGATCATGGTCAATAGGAGATCTTAGATCTTCCAGTTACTTTTATAAAAGCAGACACACAACTGTGATTTATTCTAAAACCGGATTGGTACACATAAGAGATTGTTATTTTTTTTTTGTTGAAATTTCGAGATCTGGCTATGTAAAATTTTGTTTAAGACTTTTGAAATAAATGGAAGAATCGAAATTGGTCTGTATTCGGGAGATGTTAAGCGAGTAGCAGGTTTCTTGATCACAGTAATTACTTTTGCAACTTTCCATTTATGAGGAAAAGAGCCTGTCGTAATGATTGTATTGAAAATATGCATAAGGGTGGGAAGTATGTGAGGTAGTATTATTGTAATAAACGTGGGGTGCATTTCATCAAACCCCATGGCTTTAGATTTAATTTTTAAAATACTAAATCAGCTTCTTAAATTTAAAACAATTTAAGCTCAGATCCACTGGCTCCATATAATTAGCTTTATCTACCTCATTAAGAGTTCAGACTGGACTTTCGCAAAATTAACATTAAAAATATCAGGATTAATGTTTTCAGGGTATTTTCCTTTCAATAGTCTTACTCCGAGATCTCGTATATTTTTACAGAGTGTTTTAGAAGGTAGATCTTTTCTTAAATGATTTGAATATTCCTGTATTTTAGTTCCTTTATTTTAACGGGTACTTTGTTTGGAAAGTCACGAAAAGTATTATGAAACTCAGTCAATTGAAAACGTTTCCATTGTTTGTAAGCTAAGTCTCTTTGCTTCATCAGTTTCTTACTTTCAAGAGAAATACACGAATTGTACTTGTGCTTGACCACTTTTGTTTTGAGCTTCACATGGTTATGGAATAAAACCTGGTCATCGGCGGAAGTCATAAAATATATTTGTTGCCGGTTAATCTGAAATAGATCGTGTTCCAGTTGAGCCAAGTCAATATTTTTCAAATCTCGATATTCAATAGTAGTAGCCACCGTTCGAGGGACAAGATCAATGGTTGCAACAATTAAATCATGTTTCGAAAAGGTGGATGCGGAAAGCTGGCCGTAGATCAAGAAGTTTTCGATATTATGGGTAGTTAATAAGTTTAAGAGTGTTGCACTATCATTAGTAAACTGAGTTCGATAACTAAAATTATTTGTATATATAAGCTTAGGCTGTTCATTCGTTCAAGTAATGGTTTTGAAGCTTTCTTGTTAAGCAAATTAGAACTTATGTCACCACATAGGACGATTTCAGAATAAAAAGGGGAAATAGTCTCTAATATTGTGAACATGGGCGAGAAATCAACGTGTTTATTTGTACGATAAACCACACCTACTAAGCATTTATTCACACCATTGAAATTTTCACACCTCTTGGGTCACTTCTATCAAATCATATACCCTTTTAAGTTACACAGGATGTCAGTTAAAACTGCCTTGAACCTTGTCTCAGATACACAGATAAACACATGTATCTAAATTCAACTATTTTAGGATAAAGACTTTGAGCATATTTAAAGAGCAAACGTGATGACCAATACTTTGCTTGCGTAGAATATCTAGCATCATGCGCATATTGAATGTGCGGCTAAACATATTACTACCTGTGTTGCTAATCATTTTCAAAGAGTTAATAAGAAAAGCAATTTTAATACAAAAAAATAAAATAGTAATGAAGATGACCATCTCCAGGCTAACGATTGGCCATATGGCCTTTATGAAAGCTTGCGGATAGTTATGTTAACCACGGCAGCGCCATGGTAGCCGTATATTCTAGACTATGGCACGGCTGTTTTTAATCATCTGTATTTAAAAATTCCATTTTTATCCGTGTGAAAGCTTTAGTTGCCTTTCTTATTGTATCATTAATAGTTTACGGCACGGATTTACGATTTAAATACTCGTGTGTGAAACAGGCCTAGCACTTATCATAAGACAAACTGTTAAAAGGTTAAAAATATTTACATATAGGAACCATGTATCTTTATATAGCTTGTTTTCCCTTAATACTCGACGAAACTGTTTACTTCAATTTGCTAGACAACACAAATAGATATTTTTATTGTGATGACCATTTTTTCTCAAGATATTTTTGTTCAATCTATCTAAAATGATTGTTTGCTTACTTCTCAAGAGCCAAGAATTTCAACAGCAACAAAGTTAACATATTTACAAAGTATTCCATACTTCTGTCTTGATTTCATCTCACTGTCACTGTTTAAAGAAAAATTGCTCAGTCTCAAAAAACCCAAGCAAGAAAAATAAATGACGAAAAATATCTTCATTTTATTTTACTTTCAACATTAATTAACAAACTTTTCAAATCACGTTTCACATATCTATGCCTGGTTATAAGGACACATAAACATTAACTACAACAACAAAAAGTAAACAAAATAAACAAACAATTCGCGTATACATTCATTCCATACATACATATGCTACATACATCCAATTAGCAAGTGCTGAACTCTCCTTTTCTCCACAGAAAGCACCAAGAGAGTTGCAACCTTCCAAGTAATTACCTTGAAATTTTCTCAATTACAAACCAAACAGAATGAAACAACGAAAAAAATGACGACTTCGTTCAGCCTTGAGAGAAGTATAAGCCCCTCTTCCGTGATGTACAGCACATACTCGTATAAGTACTATAATGTTCTGTACATCATATCCTTCCTTTTATTATTATTGCATGCCTTTTTGAATAATCATAAAAAACATAAACATAAACACCATCCCCAACATCAACACACAAAACACAAGACACATAAAAAAGACGGCAACAACATGTCTTTTTATAAAGAAGACATTAATAAGGATAACATCGTATAACAGTCTCATAAAATTGTCCTCAGCCAATTAAACAATATTTACTCAAAGGCACCCAACTTCAAGTGGTTTTTCTTATTCTGTAAATAATGATATAGGAAAGGGCTTCTTTTTCTCTCTTTGACACCTTTTCTTTTTATCTACAACTGTCACGACGATGATGGCTTGAATTGCATCAGGTTCAGCAGCAGCAGGAGCACCAGCAGCTGCAGCACCCTCTTCAACTGCGGCTTAGAGAGTTCTCTTCCCTGGAGTAGGTGCATCACAAGCTTGAACACAGGTATGTACAATGTACATAACATGTCCTTTGTACGTTACATTCTGTTCTGTGCCCTGCGACCTGTGATGCACCGGAGTTGATCCTAATGGGGAATTATATAACTACATCCCGTCGTTGTCGTGGTGTATTCATACCTAACTCAGTTCTTAACTCAACTCATCATCATCACATCACAGACTTTGTGGAAATATTTGCACATCACTTTCTATGGGGCAGGAGCTGCTGCAGGATGCACTTGTTTTGTTTTTGAAGAATTTATTACATTTTTTGTTGTTGTTTTTGTATAGCAGAATCGTTTATTTAAAGATAACACCACCAGCTCCACCCTGTTGGTCATCCATCCCATCTTCAGTGGATTCTCCCCTCTCCTCCTCCTAAAAGAAAAAGGGGCTTTGAATACATAAAGAGAAAGCATACAAAAAAGACATCGTGATGCACTCCAAGGATATTAAATTATTAATGAGGTCCTTGCTGCTGTTCAAACTCAGACACTAATTAGTTGGCGTTAAAGTCATTTTAATGCCGACGGCAATTCATTTGGGGGGTTGGATATTTGATAAGGGATTCAACACGTGAGCGTGTGAAGGTGAGCAGAGCATTTATCCGAAATAAAATTTGTGAAGGACGATAAAAAAAATAAAAATCTACACACAAATAAGAATGGAAAAAAACTTAAATTTTGATCCGATAAAGAGCCTTTATTTTAAAAGTGGCAATAAAATAAAATATACAAATTTAATTGATTTTATTAAATTAAGACATTTTTTCGTTAAACATCTTTGAAAAAATTTAAAATGAGATTTGTTTTCACATGTTAAAATTTTTGATGACATTTTACTTTTCCGGTTATATTTCTCTTTCTTCAGATCGTCTTTGGTCCTTTCGATAGTTTCTTTGCTGAACAAAGGAATGTGTGTTGGTATTGAATCTACGCTGTCTACCGTATCTTTTTCTGTGATACTGACAATTTTGGTCAAGGTGAAAACTTTTTCAAAATATGTATGTAGGACCGTTTTTATTGATATCTATCAAAGTTGGATTAAATTTATATTTGCTCTATCATTGATTAGCGATATGTTCACAACAAAGTTTTGACCTTTCTTGTAGATTTTCAGGCCACGTTTGACACTGTTAACAGAAGCTCTCTACTTTGTAATCCTTCAAATAAATTCCCGGTTATGACACCTACTATCAAGCTTATATGCGATTTGCTTAGAAGGTAGCAAACACCTTGATCGCTTTAAATCAATTGTTGGCCAGATGTTTTTTGTGACCTGCAACGTGTTGATTTTGTTCCAACTTTTGCTTGTCTTCATCAAAGCGTCTTGCAGGATGGGCTGCACTGTACCGTTCCTGGCGAGTTCGTCTGCCTTACAGTTACCTGGAATGTCTCTATGGTCGGGCACCCAGCAACGGTGAATATTAAACTGTTGTGCCATCTCCATTAGAGATGATCGACAGTTATGGACTGTTATAGACTTTGTAGAGACAGAGTCCAAAGATTTTATAGTGCCTGACTATCTGAGAAAATACGGATATCAGATGTTAATATCACGTTTTATTTAAGCCAGGACAAGACTTCTTTTATAGCCAAAAGTTCCGACTGAAACACTCTAGTCGTTCAGAGTACACACCTCCCCCAACCCCTTCTTTTGTTTTTGAATCATCTGTTTAAAAATGGATTGACTCGTCTTCCAGGAATGACCTATCCTCCCAGAAAGATCTAGAAGGTATAGAAATCTGGAAGTTTCTGTCGAATTGCAGTTAGGGGATGGTGGTATGTATGCTTTGGAATTGATTCTAAATACCTTAGAATTACGGAGTGGCCAATGTTGTTGTTAGTCCACTGCGACGAAGCTTTGAGGCGAATAGCAGACCTTGCAGCTATTTGTTTGCTAATATATCAACAGGTGTTAAGTAGAGTAAGGTGTCCAGTGTCGCAGATGGGGTCGTATAAAGCGATTCGCTTATACAGAGGCAAGCTGAACTTGAACTTTATTTAATTTGTCGCGTTTTATACCTTTCCCTAAAGCAGTCCACCATACTGCCACACCGTATAATTTGTATAGCCAATGCGTGATTCTGAGTTGTAAGCCTCATTTTTTACCAATAGCTTTTTTGCAAGAAAAGAGAGCTAAAGTAGGTTTTTTGACTCTTTCCTGTACATTGCGTTTCCAATTTATTTTTTTTATCTAAAATAAGACCCAGGTATTTGGCTTCGTTTGAGAATTTTAAAATAAGGAGGGTTGAAAAATAGCTCCTCAAAAATAAGACTAAATCGGTTTTGTTTGGGTTAACACCCCGTCCACACCGATCAGCCCAAAGTATTAGTCTGTCTGAATCATTTTGTAAGAGTTCGTTTAAGGTGTTAAGATGCTTTCTTGAAACCGCTATAGCAACGTCGTCTGCATAGGTAATCACTCTGAAACTCTAGGCATCCGGACTGGTTAGGATTTCATTCACCACTAGGTTCCAGAGGAGAGGGGATAGAACACCCTCTGTCCCTCTACTAACGAATCGTCTACTAGAAGAGTTGCCCAGTTTTGAGTTAATTATTCTGATAGTAAGCATTAAATTAATCAACTCCCGAAACGAACTATCTACATTTAAAGATTTTAGTGCAGATGTGATTGCAGATGTGTCCACGTTGTTAAAGGCACCTTCAATGTCAAGGAGAGCAACCATAGTGAACTCTTTACGATGAAGGGAATATTCGATGGTGCGTACTAAGGTGTGTAACGTTATTTCCACCGATTTACCTTTACAGTAAACATGTTAAGACGAAGACAGAAGTCCTTTATCTAAGTTCTTTAGAATATACATGCAAATTTGGACCATGTTCTCGTATTGCTTATCAACTAAAGATATTTGAATTCTTCGACTATTTCAGTAGATTCAATATTGAAGACTCATCTTTGATTGGCAGCTTGTCTTCCATCTCCTCTTTTGGAAATCATAGATTTTTCAGTGTTGACATAAAGATTCAATAGCTGACAATGTTCACATTGTTCAATGCAATTTGCTTTCAAGCGTGTGCCCCAAGGATGAGCTTTAAGTCCAATTTTATTTATCTCTTGATGATGTAACCAAAATCTTAGATGGTGGAGTGAGTTTGTGGGTAATGAACTTATTATATCAAGGCTAAAGGCTATTGTAAGGACTTTGCCAAACAATTGGAACAGTTCCTCCTTACTATATAGGTATTATTCCATACAAAATGCTTACAACAATTTATTTTCTTTATTTATAATTTATACTTTTTAACATCCCATAGAAAGTTATTGTAATCAGTCCGAATATTGTAATTTGTCGAATTGAAAATGTTGACATTTCTCGACGTTTCAAGGTCCCTAGATTCAAAATAAAAGATTTCTAGAGAGATTTATGTCATTCGTTTGTACGCACGTTCATACGTCTAGTACGTTCGCTACTTTTTTTTCTTCGTGCATAGCTCAAGAACCAGTAGAGATATCGATTTCAAATAAATTTTGTTAAACTGATAATATTGCAGATAGATGAAGAAAAGGCTCTCAAAAAATTGAGTGGGTGTTTTTTTTACTATTAATTTAAAAAAAAAGAGACAAATTTAGGTTAACCTAAATATCTCACGAACCACGAACGCTAGAGACCTGAATCCCATTTTATATTATATATTGTAACGTAATACCAAACTAGCATATTTTTAGAAAAAAATCTAACTAACGGTTTTTTTTGTATAAATGAAAAAAAAAATATTTGTCACCTCGAAATTTTTACGAACAAAAAATGATTTTAACTCCAAAACAATTATTGTGTAAAGAATAACGTTTGTGTCATCTGGTAAAGTTTTGAGAAAAATCGAATTTACATAAAAACCTGAGAAAAAAACATTACTCAAAGTTGGTAAAAATTGATTTTCGACTAAAATATCTTTTGAGAAATTTGAGATTATGGATCCCAATTAATTTTATCGTATAAGAAAATATTGTGTTTAATATTCGGAAAAAATTTGAGAAAAATCGAATTGACAGTTTTCTTACAAAAAAATAAAAATAATATAATAATAAATATCTTTTCTAAACTTTGAAATAATAATAATATAAACTTTTAAAAGTATTTTTGTCAACGTTCAGTAATATTTACAGAAAAATCGAATTGACAGTTTTTTTACAAAAAATTAAAAACCCAAAAAAAATTACCAAAAGTTGTTAAAGATTTAAGGTATAGATTTGAAATTAATTATTTTTTATAAAAAGTATTTTTTTAACATTCGATAAAATTTTGAGAAAAACCAAATTGACAGTTTCTTATCAAAAAATAAAAGCCTTAAAAATCATAACTAAAAGTTGGTAAACATTGATTTTCGATTCAAATATATTTTCAAAAATTAAAAATATTGGCTTCAAACTTATCTCTTAGAAAATATTGTTTTCGACATTCAGTACTACTAAAATTGGTAAAAATTGGTTAACTACAAACAATTTCAGTAACAAAAATAGATTTTAAAGTCAAACTATTTCGTCATTATTTAAAATATTGTTTAGAATAATTTAATTGATAACTTTTTTAACAAAACACGAAAACCTATAAACCTTTTAAGCAAGACAAATCTACGGACGGGATGGAAAGTTATCAGTGTGAGTCGCATCCCAGCCTCTTTTTATTAAATTCCATTCCAATGCTTTTTAGACAGTACTATTTAATTTCCAAGTTTAAGTAATATTTGAAGCAAATGGTAGGGTTCTTGAGACCAAAGCAAAATCGTGTAGTTTCCTAATACACTCTAATGGACTGGAGTCCAGAGTGTACTAGAGTTTGCAAAGTTTTCACCAGAGCTTCCCCTTCTCCGATTTATACTAATTTTACGCCTACAGAAGTACCAAATAAGTCTGACATCTTAAAATCATCCCACATAGCTGCACACGAAGATGACAGAAATTTGAGATACATCATCAAGAACATCGGGGATTTATCAAATACAACCTTGAAAATAAATAAAGCACGCATACATTTTTTGATTCTTTTCGAAATAATTTCGAAAAAAATAATTCAAAGTAAATTTAGCCAATAAAACACAAACGGTGTAAGTTTTCTGAAAGGTATTTTCGCAAAAAATTCATCATTCAAGTAGCAACAAAAATATTAATGCACTTTATTAAAAAATAACAACAAATAAAAGCTTAAGTAACTTTAAAACGTAACAAAATGAGATTCTTTTATGAGGAACAAAATTCATTAATAAACGTTGGTTTTTCACACCCTGCACCGAGTTCATGGCTCAAATGTTGCAAAAGCCCTTCAACATCTTTTTTATCATTGGCAGCGGTGGCAGAATGTGTTGAACAATATTCGACGTCCGATTCGTCATGATAGCTGGTGACAAAATAATATTTTTCTTTGCTGATTTGATCCCAGCGTGAAGAATGCCAATTGAAGATTGAACAGGCACATTTGTGGGCATATGGTTTCTGACCGTTTCTGGAACTGAACATCTAATAGCTTCTGGAGTGGTTTCACTCGGTTAACAGTGGGTCCTTTAATTGACTCGTCTGGTGGGGGAACCACCTTCTTCAGCTGCTAGAAAATCACTATCCCTAAGGATGTTTCTGTGAAGTGGCCTTGAATCCATTGACAGCTATTTCTCCAGTTTGTACTCTAAGATATTCTTTGCCAAACAATTCACATATATCAAAATGCGTCAGTGGTCGGGTATTCATCCTCATTCAGATTATAATCTTTTCTTATAAATATTTCTTAAGTGGAACGATAATCTTCTAATACAGTGGTAGCATCTTATGGCTGGAATGAGGTGGAATGGAAAGCAAGCAAACGTTGTTCTCTCTTATCATATCGATAAGTTTGATATTACGCGTATGGGTATAGTGCCCTTCCAAAATAAGAAGAACTGGAGATTCAGCTGATAGCTTTCTATGTCTAACAAACCCATCCAGAACGATGGTCGTAGTTTTAGGTACATTACATACTTTTGAGGCTTTTAAATAGCCAGACTAATTTATCCTTACCATCTCTATAGCCTTCCTCATATCGTCCAAATCCAATGACTTGCGTTTCTTTTGATTTGAGTTTTTTTTGTTGAATCCATGGATTTTAGGACAAAAAATGCTATTCAATTTTTTTTTAATCCACCAAACTTCGAGATGCGCCCCTCCTGAATGCTGAAACTACACTCAGGTAAGTTAAAGCTGGTCGCACTTAATCGCAACCAATCGTCACCTCAAAAATAAAAAAAGCCGAATCCGAACGGCTAATTTGAGAAAACACGTTTAATGGCAAGAATTACTCTTGGAGAATTTTTCAATTCTTCGCAAGAGGCAGCATCCGCAAAAAACTTTAAATGGCATAAGCAGGGATCGAACCCATCACCTCTGGCATGACAGTCCAACGCACCAACCATCATGCCACGGGTAATACCGACTTTACTCTATTATTTACTAAATTTTGCACTCAGATTCCATCAAGGGACAAAGAGTAGCCGTCCATGACCATTTGCCAAAAAAGTAAAAAAAACACCCTGTTTGACCGAGGGCCGCTATTAACAGTCAAAGTTCACACCACCTATAGTATTTAACTAAACATTACCCAATACAGAATAACTATCTTAAGTTTTTGTTTCCTGTTCTTAAAATTCCTATAAGCCTCAATTCAGTAGATATTGTTTAAACTGAAGTTTAAAGCTTTAAAATAATAACTCATTTTATGTGTTGCATACATATGAACATACGTATTTATTCCATTTATACACATTCAAGGGTCTTAGCAGACCTACATATATACATATACACCTCCTAACCAATTCTAAATTACATTTTGCCAACAATAAGCCAGCGTGTGATCAACTCACGTATTCAATCTTTTTTGAATCCATCCATAAATGTATGATTACATTCCAATTAATTTTAAAAATTATTTTAATTAATTTAAAGCTCAACACGCTTCATCTACCTTCATACCTACCTATACTTTGTCTTGTCTTTATATATAGAGCATTGTATGTATGTAGGTGAGTTAGCTTATGTATCTAAGCTTTATAAAATCCTATAAGAAATCTAAAGCAGGCAATTGGTTCTACTATTTCAAATCAGTATAATGTCTCTTATAGCCTTATGGGTATAATTTCTGTAAGACCCCTCTCCTGATGTCTTCCCCATCATTCCTTCTCCTATTCTATTTCTCAGCATGACCTAAAGTTTCGGATTTTGAAGCAATTAAATGAAAATACTAATTCAAAGGATTATGTCCTGCTGAGACATTTAATATCGAAAGGATTATTTATGTTTTGTACACTTGGAACAAAATGTATATATATACCTTTTAAACATAATACATTCTGTATATTATATTCTGATATAAGTATTATAAGGTGGCCGTATTCAAATGAAAAAAAGTAAAATTGTTAAACTTTTATTTTTCCTGCTTGACGTAAATGAAAAAAATCCTAGATGTGGAAAAAGCAACAAAAAACTTTAAAAATACTTTTCAGTTGGAAATCTAGGCAGATGGTCACCCTAAACTCATTGTTTAATATACAAAAGAATATGAGATTCAGAATCGTTTCGGGAGTCAAGAGGGGCAAAGGTTTTGTTTGGGGACACAAATATAAGTTAGTGTAGTAGGTACACACCTAGATAAGGCTTAGTTTTTTAAATCCACAGAGAGAACTCCCAAAAAACACACATGTCTCCTTCATTTACTTGTAGTAGAAAAGTATACATACATATATTTGTATAAACCTAAAATTTCTATTTTGTCCTTTTTATGAGAGATGATGATGAAGATTTCCTATTTTTGTTTCCTTCAACAACTTCTGTTTGCATAATAATACATTTTCCCCAGAAGAATTCTATTCCTTTACCAGTTCAAATAAATTAGATGATGAATTTTTAGAGGGCCAGGAGCAAAAGCAAGAGAAAGGAGAAGTAGAAGAAAGGGGATAACTTATGGAATGGGAAAGCTTAACGACAACAACTATGGCTATGACAGTAATCCTAGTCCTTTAACTCTACAGAAAAGACTTGGATTTAGATGTTTAATTAGAAACACAATAGGTGGTTGAATATTTTAAAAATATAATTTAATGTTTGTTGAATTTGTAAGGGATTAAATGACAAAGTTTTCTCTGAAACTACTCGCATGAGCTTGTACTTAGTTCTTTTGAATATATATTTTCTTAAACAACATTCTTCCGCAAAAAAAAAATTGACAATGTTGATCTAAGCCTTAAGATCCTATCCAATGTACTATGTGATCGTCTTAAACTTTTCTGCAATACTATGATCGATACGTACCAGAGTGACTTCAGGCCAGGGAGATCAATAATAAACTAATTATTCGCATATTAAGACAAATCTAGGAAAAGAACAACAATTTTTAAGTACGACTACAAGGCCACATATAAGACAACATAAGTCACCAAGAGCTTCTATTGGCGATGTCTGAACTAGGGAACCTGAAAAAGCTAGTCCAGCTAAAGTAAGATTATTGCACTTGATATTTTAAAAGCATTTGTTAGGGTTTGGAATCAGGCCCTCTTATCGAAAATTCGTGCTTTCAGTTTTCATGAATCCCTCCTTCACTGGATTAGTAATTACCTTTCGGATCGTTCAATACAAGTTGTATTGGATGGATTCAAGTCTGAAAACCACAAAATAAATGCTGGTGTGCCCCAGGGCTCTGTTCTATCTCCAACACACTTTTTCATTTTTATTAATGATCTCCTGTATGCAATTTCTAATCCAATACATTGTTTCGCTGACGATAGTACTCTAAGCTTTTCATATTCGTTTTCAGATTCACACCCTTCTTCCTCGGATGTGGAACTGCAACGACAAAATATGATAAGCTCATTAAATTCCAACCTTAACAGCATTGTACAATGGGGAATAAAAAACCGCGTGGAATTTACACATATACGCGATGTCGCCAAAAATGCCTGAAGATGTTTGGGTTTTCTAAGGAGATGCAAGAAGTTTTTCTACCCCTCTGATCTGGCTGTTATTAACGATATTTATATACGTCCAAAGCTTGAGTATAGCTCCCATCTCTGGGCTGGTTCTCTTGCAACTAACTTAAGCCTCTTAGACAATATTGAACGTAGAACGTTAGATTGATCGGTGATATTACCATCATAAGATCATTTACGTTACTTGAACATCGTCGAATTGTTTCTTGTCTCACCCTCTTTCACCGTTGCTATGCTCTAGGGAAATAAACAGTTGCATTCCTCCCCTCAAACAGTTTAACCGTTATACTCGCGCTTCTAGGAATGCTCATCAAAATACCCTCGAGCCCAACTTCGGTCATACTATTATATACAGAGATTCGTTCTTTGGCCGTACTCCTCGAATGTGGAATGTCTTTTATGCTGCCTTTTGCAGCCATTGCAATATTCAGAAATTCAAAACCAATGAGCACTGACACATCCTTTCAACCCCTCTCCCTTTCCTAGTGATCACACTGTGTCTACATAATAAGGGTAGTATTATCCCTTTGAGTGTGCGTTTATTATAAAAAAAAACCTTTGAGGTTTCAAAATACGCGATGCAACGTGCAAATGGGTTACGACTCATCCGAGCTATTCCAATTGATTTCTGTAACATAGTCTTGGAGTAGATAGTTGGCAAAGTGGTGTTAAAGAGGAAGACACTTTCTCCAACAGGTTTTCACAACTGCTTGGTTACGTGGAAGAAATTATCGGCATCCAAGCGATCTTTTCTAAAAGCATTCACATCTATAGGTCAACAGGTCAAAGCATATGCTATCAACAAATAAAACTTAATGTGCCCACCACTTAGGAGAAAACGTCACTGTTGGTAGCAGTAAGATATCATAGATAGTCAAAGAGATATCGGATCGAATGCCAATTCCAAGAACGACACTTTAGCGCAAATCTGACGAAGAATTATCCTAGCGAACCACTACAACTTCGGTTTGGCAAACACTCACGTTATAAAAAATTCTATGGCGTCAAGTTCTGGACGATAAGCAAATGAAAGTGAATTGATACTGAGCATTTTCGAGAGAAAAAAAATAGGTAGATATTTGGTCCAATCAATTCAATCGTAAAATGTAGGAGCTGTATCATGCTTGAATCTGATTCTGAGGTTGAATATTCTTGAAGTATTGTTTTTACGGTCTTTTGTTTTTTATTTGGTTGAACATTTCTGATTTTGTTTTTTAAATTTCTTCTTTCTCTGGGTTGTCAGCGGCTATTAGACTCCTATCATTCTTTCTGTTTTGCTTGTTATTTTTCCTTGGCTTAGCTTTTATGGGGGGCTTGAATTGCGAAGGTCTTACAAATTCAGTGAGAGGGATATTACATTCTTTTTTGACTAATTATTCTTTTCGGTCTGATTAAGATTTTCATTTTCAATGGGTTCAGGACGATCAGTGATTGAGCTATTCAAAAAGTTAACGTCACCGAAAACAAAAGCATTTATGATTAATGTCGGTGTCATAGACTTTGGATATGCCTCACCAATTAAAGCACCCACGTCATTTATTGTAACAGGCTGACTTGAATGCCTCATCATCCAGGAATCGCGTTATAAATGCTTATGAATGGCTTGAACACACTCACATCGAGAGGCTGAGTTTTGTGAGATGAATGAGCTGATAGGGTTAACATAGTTAAGCCGTTAGTTTTCGCTAATTCTAAGTATTTAATTGAGAGGTGAGACTCATGATTGTGGAAGCGCTATTCCACTTGCGCAAATTATTGCACATGTTGTTGACATGACATGTCGACATGAGTACCACTTTTCCCATTGGTAACTTTAGATATGCACCGTATTCTTTTCGGGGCTAGAATTTTTAAAGGTTTTTGAACGGTTGTGGTGGCAGTTTCGTCCAAATTATAAATGCGTGGCTCGTTGGAAAATTGAAGATGTCTTATCAAAACACTCTCCAGATTATTAAAATATATACATCAACATTGTATTTATTAAATCCTGCTGCCCGCGCTAAACTGCAGCTCTCAGGGATTCTCAATGAGACATCTGGATGTCTGGCTCGAAACCCATTCAATCAGTCGATGTCTGCCATTTGGTTTCTCGTCCAGCTCTAGAGAACTTTGATTTTATTTATTAGGCCAGCTTTCGGCAAATAATTTTGGAAAGGCCATAAAAAAGATAGACGGATTCCTTCAGATAGGCTATTGGTGTCTGCTCTTGAGCGTCGGTAAGAACTTTGTTAATTTCATAGTTAGGAACAAGTATGATGTTCGCTTGTTCTGGATTATTTTATATTTTTTTGTAGTACCGATACAGGGTTGTAAACGATCATTTTTTTGATTTTGCAGCTTCCCTGAAGCTTTTCCCTTTCTTGATCAAATCGAAAGCACCTTGCATCAGCTTTGAAGAATGCGAACCAATATTCTATTCGATCTGTGTTTTTACGTGCCATATCAAACTATAAAATAAAAAAAAAAAACATTTCCACCAAAATAGAAAAATGGATAACAATTTTTCAATTGATTCGTCTAAAAAGACCCGCAGAAACAAAACCTTCCAATAAAATTTGAAGCTAGAAAATGGATCGGAAATATTTTACCAAAAAAAATCTGTTGCAAAAGCTACACAGACATCGAAAAATTCAGCTGATAAATTAATGTTTGCATGAAAAAATGTCTTAATAAACTAAATAAAAAACATACATAAGTAATGTTCCATTTTTTAGAAATAGTTCAGAAATACCTTACGTTAAATACCTTAGAATGACTTGGGTATACATCACCAATAGGAAGAGTACATCAAAAAGAATAGAGAAGAGCTTGACTTATAGTAAAGAAAAATGCATTATTTAAATGAAGGAACTCTCGCCTACCTCAGATCTATCTAGTCAAAAAATTCGAAAACAGTCTTTTGTGGGAAAATCAGCCCTATTATGAATTCCATCGTAATAGGAAATTTTTACGAATCCCGAAAAACTGTATCATGATATCCGTTCGTAGTGGAAAATCTCATACAATTTTGGATTACTAACGGATTTCATGATATAGTTTTTCGGGATTCGTAAGAATTTCAGATTAAGATGGAATTCCTGATAGGACTGAATATCAAATTGAAATACTGAAGTGGTTCAAAAACGCAGTGTATCACTAAATCAGCGTCAGTAATATTATATTACAACTCCGAAATGGAGACCGTCTTAAATATACGATCAAATTATATTACATATACTACTCAGCACATAAATGTACAGAGAACACAGCACTTTGAGCGACTAGACTATATAAGGTGATAACAACACAAGACATTAATACAAGACGGAAGGACAGAGGAAAAAGATAAAATGTTCGGAGATAAGGGAGAACCAATCCTCATGAACTAAAGGTCTAAATGCTATGGACATTTTTTACAGCTATAAACTTAAAGTAAGTTTTAAATTTAGTTCAAGTCATCTCTCCAGCCTAAACATGGTCTGCCAAGCTGTCTATAAGGGACTTTCTTGACCGTTTCCCCTTTGGTCCTGCGAGCTAAGTGTCCAGCACATCGCATACTACCAAGCTTAAAAGATATCAGCTTTGCGACGATATTTGCCTCGAGGTAGATTCATAATTGAAGCGTCTCCGGAATCGTCCTTCGTTACCTAACCTAAGAAGTCGGAGTGCCTTCTACCAAGCACCGAGATATCAGATCTATTTATGGGTACTGGCAGAACTATAGTTCTTTACAGAAGCAGGTATTTAAAGGTATTTGAAGAATTGCACTACTTCAAATTCGTGCTCCGATATACCATGACTTTTTGACCAACTATTTTTCTTGCAGTCGACGCCACCATGTTCGTTTTTCCTTCAGTAATGTTTAGATTTTGTGCTGCCTACACGATTTTGATGAAGGAATCCTGTACATCTTGTTCGGTTTTCCCGATTATGTCGATGTCGCATGCCAGTCAAGGATTGTTTCCTCCAATTCCAGGTTGAAGAAAAGGCGGGCCAACCCGTCTATTTTATCATTGTTTTGTTTAGTTCTAGTTCTACTCTGACTACATTTTAGTAGGTCGCTTTAAGGTCTAAAAATAGGTGATAAGTTGGAACAATACATTCTAAGGGTAAAAATCTGATCGGTTATTGATTTACCTTTGATGAAGACATATTGATATTGTCCGATGATAGTTTTAGGGTATGGTGTTATCCGTTCTGCACGTTGTGACATCTCCTTTATTATGCATGGGGCGGATAGTACCTTTTCGCTGGTCTCCTTGCATTTCTTCATGGTGCCATACGTATTTTCGTGCATTTCTCGATGTAGTCTTGGCCTATCAACTTCTTCTATGATTGGTGACAGTATCATATGGGCTCAATCGTTAATCAGATTTTCTTCTCTATTCTTGCAATATGTGCAGCGTGGTGTATACCACGCCATGTTTCGGTCGGATTGTTAGTTCTTCCTCGCCTGGTGCGGAACTCGCTCGCGAATTTTTTTTCGAGTTCAAGTTTTTCTCTCAGACTGATTTTTTCTGAAAGGTTATAAGCCTGTTGGTAATCTCAGGAACTAGCTGACCGAACCCTTGTGGAATTTGTTTCAAGCAGTGGCCAAAATAAGTTATGTTCACTATGCCACCAGTCGATAACAGTTACGGTATGTGCAAGTTTTAGTATACGCTACATATTATTCCCCTATTCGGCTGATGGCTGACCGCCTGAATATGTGACATCAGATCACTCTTGGTAAATGTATTTAATTTTAGAAAGTGTCAAATCACAAACCCACAACCCCAGTAGGAGAAAGATAGCGTCAACATATCGTAGGTCTTAAATAAGTATGCGACTTCACTGAGGTATACTCAATGTCTGAGCTCTGAGACTGCAAAATTGTATAACCCACATCATTAGAATTAATGATTACTGAGAATTGATTCGTTCCAAAGTTATTTTTAGGTATAATATACCTGTCTGCTAACGGTTTAACATTACTTACAGCTAAGTCTTTTGGTTCATATATGAAGTCTCTTGATGTCCATTCAACCATTAAGACCTTCAAAGAACAACAATACCAACAAACAATGTAAAAAAATATAACTCATGTTAATTCCCAACTTATTTACAAAAAATCATCTGTCAAAAAGTCAAAAGACAATATAATGATATGTTTATCAGACTTTATGGCTGCGACAAAGATGAGGACGATGACGTCAAAAACAGCAACTACAACACCAAAAACGACGAACGACAAAAGATGACGATAGACAGACAATGAACTGTGATTTCAAATCAAATTCTCTCCTTCAAAGCATCTTCTTCGTCTTCGGTCTTCGGTCTTCTTAATTCCATTGAAATACGTTAAAAAAGAACTCAAGATGTGAAGAAAATTGAAGAAAGCCAAAAGAAAGAAAAATAAGGTACCTACGAGTATGTATGTGTATAGAATCCTTCAGAAACCACATTTACTGAATAGTCTGTGATCACATTATGCCAACTCGATAACAAATCCTTTTCTCTTCTTTTTTCTGCGATGTTTTTCTTCTTGTATTCCTATGGCGCGCATTAAAAGTCACTTTGACTTTGACGGAAACATTTACTCTCTCTCTTTCTGTATGTTTGCCTTTGCACCCAGCTCCAGCCAAAATCCTTCCATGGTTGCTATTTTTTTTGTTCTGTTTCTGAGCGTGTAGCTAGCGACAAGGAACGAGGACGAGGCGGCGAGGACGTTGTTGTAAACGGTTCTTCTTCGTGCCACTAACCATCTTGCTGCCGCCATTTTAGATGTTTTTCTCTTTTGCAAAACGAGGATGCCATTTGGTGTGAGTATATTTGCAAAGAGCATCACAACGGCGCGTAAAATCCGATTTCGTTTCGTTTGACGATTTATTGCATATGTTCACATACTTAAGCTAGCTCAAGCACAAGAACCAAACATTACACACACGCATACCTCCACCCCTATATATTGAAAAGAGACTCGAAGCACAAGATGAAGAAAATGGTAGAACTTATTTATTTGAGTTATTTTGCTTACTATTTTGCAACCATTTTTTTTTGTTACTAACTTTCAATCTTCTGTGAATAATCATGACGTTATTTCTGTACATTTATTATTTGCTTCTATCTAAGAACTGCATGCATCCTCGTCTCACTATGTGTGGGTAAATATGGTTATGTTACCAATCCTATACACATACACGCATTTACATACTTACATATTGATAATGGTTTTTGTATTTATTCTTATATGTGTGCCTACCTATGAACGTATAGTAAGATGGGCTTTGCTTAATGTTTATAGGTATTTTTCTTCATGTCTACTGTTTTGCAAGGAATTCCATCAGGACATGAATGATTTAACATGAAATTTTTGAAACAAATCATAGCTTTTTTGTTAAACAGAAGTAAGGTGTCTGGCAGATTTTTAGGAAGGTTATGAGTTTTAAGAACAATAAAACTGACAATTTGATTCAATATGGCTGTTTGTTTGATGATAGGTTATGAAAAATGAAATGTCAGTTTGCAAGCTGTCACTGTGACATCTATTAGTGACATTTATTACTTGATGTCTCTTTGTTGCATGGTAACGTTTAATATGTCAAAATTTATCGAAACGAAATGTATAAAACATTGTTTTTAATGATTTTTTAATACCTACCTACATATTTCGTTGTTATCGATATCAATATTAACGAGAGTAGGCAAGGTAAGGTTAGGTTAAAGTGGCTGTAAATGATAGAATCGGACACACTTACACCGGTTTAATGGCCGCTTGTGATACCACAGGAATCATGAGGCTTCTTCCTTAGCTCAATGGAACCAGTTTGAGTCACTTACGATTGATATAATTTAGATCGTTTAGATCGTTAAAGAAGAATTCTCCTAGGAAATTTTTGGGTTTTCGAGCCAAAACAGGGCATGTACAGAGAAGATGAAGAACTGTTTCCTCCACTTCCTCGTCCATACAGATTCTGCAAAAGACATTTGAGAATACTCCTAGTCACGTGGCGTGCTTTCCCATTAGACAGTGTCCGGTTATGACACCTATTATCGAGCTTATATGCGATATACTAAGAGATAGCTGCAAACACCTTGATCGCTTTAAATCTAGTGCTGGCCATATTTTTTTTGTGACCTAACACCTGGTTTTTTCATTCTTCATAGCGTAGCGATTGGTATACCAGTATGAGCCAAACGTGGTAGGATGGGCTGCACTGTATCGTTCCTGGCAAGTTCATCTGGATTACAGTTACCTGGAATGTCTCTATGGCCAAGCACCCAGCAACGGTGAATATTAAACTGGTGTGCCATCTCCATTAGAGATGATCAATAGTTATGGACTGTTATAGAGTTCGTAGAGACAGAGTCCAGTGATTTCATAGCAGCCTGACTATCTAAGAAAATAGGGCCTGGAATACGCTACAATGATTGGGAAGGCTAAATGTGAGAATTAATTTCAGTCGTTCAGAGTACACACCCACACCAATCCCTTCCCAGATATATCTGGGTATAGAAACCTCGAAATTTATGTTGCGTTGCAGTTGAGGGGTGGTGTAGTCTGTGTGCTTTGGAATTGATTCTAAATACCTGAGAATTACGAAGTGGCCAATGTTGTTGTTAGTGCACTGTGACGAAGCTTTAAGGCGAATAGCAGAGCTCTTTGTTTGCTATATATGTCAGGAGGTGTTAAGTAGAGTAAGGTGTCCAGTGCCGCAGCTGAAAGTTGGACTTTATTTAATTTATCCCGTTTTATTCCTTTCCCTAAAGCAGGTCACCATACTGCCACTCTGTACAATAAAATCGGTCTGATTACCTATGTGTATAGCCAATGCGTGATTCTGGGTTGTAAGCCTCATTTATTACCAATAGCTTTTTTTGCAAGAAAAGAGAGCTACAGTAGCGTTTTTGACTATTTCCCGTACGTTGCGTTTCTAATTTAGTTTTTTATCTAAGACAAGACCCAGGTATTTAGCCTCGTCTGAAATTTTAATTAAATAAATAAAATAAATAAATTGTGTGGCGCAACAGTCCGTTGTGAACCAGGGCCTAGTGACTTACAACTCTCAACCATTCCTGTGTGCGAGTACTGTTGTCAGGAATGGAAAGGACCTACAATTTTAGGTCGAATCCGAACGACTAATTTGAGAAAGCAATTTTTTCATGACAAGAATTACTCTTGAAGGATTTGTCAATTCCTCGCAAGAGGCAGTGCCCATGAAAATTATTTTTTTTAAATTGAGATTGAACCGAAGACCCCTTGCATGACAGTCCAACGCACTATCCATCATGCCACGGGTACTACGAAAATTTTAATTGGATTACTTTAATAAAGAAAGGGTTGACAAATAGAATTTTGTATCTCCTCGAAAATAAGGCCAAATCAGTTTTGTGTGGGTTAACACGTAGTCCACACCGATCAGCCCAAAAATTAGTCTATCTAAAGCATTTTGTTCTTTTAAGGTATTAAAAAGCTTCTACCTCAAAGTTATAGCTGTCCATGATGACGTTTGTCCAAGACGTAGTCGTTGTGCAATGTCCTTTTTAAATGACAGCATGTACTTGGTCTTGCCCTCATTGACCACTAAACCCATCTTCTTTGCTCCGTCGCAATGCTCAAAAATACTCCAGTGACATCACGCTTTGATCTTCTAATTATGTCAATATTATCTGCGTATTCGATTAATTGGAAGATTGTGCTTCTAGTGTTGATGGTTGAGTTTTGCACGGTTCTTTTCAGAGCGATATTGAAGAAGTCGCAAGACAGTGCATAGTCTTGTCTAAAACCTTTTTTGACATTAAATGCATCGGTGAGTTTTTTCCCGACCTTGATAATGCAGTGTGCACTCTCCATCGTTATTCTGCACGAACTGGTAAGTTTGACAGGGATGCAAAAACCAGACATTGCTCTGCAGAGTTCTTGTTGATGTTGTCATGGATAAAGAGATGGTGGGTATCAATTTCAAGTTCCTGGATTTTTTCCAAGATCTGCCGCGGCAGTGCTTCGAGTAGTGGACAAAAATAAAAAAAAAATTATTTTATTTCTTTGTTTTAAGCTATAAATCTGTTTTTAAACATGTTCATATACTTAAATTCGTTTTTGTTTTGTTTTTTTGTTTTTCTCTTCTTAGTTAACTAGCGGGACTTTTGTTAGCAATTGAGGTAATTTAAGCTGCAGTGCAATTAAAAGTTTTGATTTGGTGGGAATAAGTTTAGCTCGTGTGGTAAAATTATTTTTTCTTACATTTTTTTTTCATTAAATATTGAAAATGGATACATTGGGAAGTGGTATGAGTTATAGTTTTAATTTTTTCTTGTGTTTGTGAATTTTGGTGATTTTTTTAAGAAAATCCCTTTTTTGGGGCTTACAAATTAAATAAACTTAAGCCTTAAAAAAAATGTTAGCAAATGGCAGCACAATTGTGTATGCCATTATAATCTGTTGTTGTTGTGCTCTAAGAAAAAGTTAACTTTTCTTGCTACTTTTTGCTAACCTTCAAATTATTTGACTTTTTGTAGGACAAGGTCAAACCATTAAAAATGAAAAAATTTTCGAAAAATGGATTTCATTCGATAAGAAATGAAAGATTGAAGGTGTTATGCAATTCATTTTAAATGAACTGAAAATCAAAAACTGTCCTTCTACTACTAAGAGCGATTTGAGTGAAAAAGTGAGACTTTTTGACAAAAATTTGGAACGTAGGTGGAAATATTGTTCACGAAACCGCGCTCTTTTTGCGAGACGCCACGGAGTTTGGTTGAAAACTTCTTTCAATCTGCCAAAAAGCATTCTAAATTTTTTAGAAAATGCAGAGTATGTTAAAAAACCGTGTACCAGCCGTGGAAGACCGCTCAAAACATTTTCTGATCTATCCCAGAAAACCAAAAAACGTAGAGTTTCTGAGCTTCTAAAATATAAGTCTACTAAAGAGCTAGATTTTGCGGCAAAAATGTCGAAGCGGTTATCAGGTGGTGAAGCTAATGAAAAAGAAAATAAGCGAGTATTGACACCAGAAGAGGCATTGGCATTATATTTAGATCTTGATCTTTCTGAAAAAAAAATATAATGTCCTGCGTTCGGTTATCAATTCCTTACATGAAAATTGCATTCCAAGCTTATATAAATTGAGAAAAGTCAAAAAGTCAATGCTTCCAATGAAAAGAGACGTTACTGAAAATTCGGCCACAGTTGATCTTCAGGAACTTCTAAACAAGACAGGGGAAAGTATTGCAGAAATATCAGGCATTCATCATGACATAAATGCAACGCTTTTTTGCAAATGGGGTTTTGATGGGAGTTCTGGCCATAGCCAGTATAATTTCTAAGAATTTCTCTTTTTAATAGCTCTATCGCCTTTGAAGCTCGTTGATAATAATACTGGCATGGAGTTGTGGAAAAACCCCTCGATCTTCTTCAACCATGTTTTGTCGACCGATCAAATTTATATTTATAAAAGAATGCCCAGAGCTTGTGAGAAATGAGGAGGAGGCTAAAATGAAATCTCTCATAGGTAAGCATGATAGGCGTTTTGTGTTTTTTCTGTGTACCTAGTTAGCTAAATGTGAGTGTCCAATATTGTTTTTTAAATTTCAATTTAATCAAATTTGATTAAATCTATTCAAATCTGTTTTGTTTTTTAAGTTTAAAACCGTTTTGTCTTCTCTTTCAACATGTTGCTTTCCTTGTAAGAAAATACCTTTTTTTATTATAGACCAGCTCACTTCGACGTCTTTCACCAAAAAAGGTTGTAATTTCCAAATTTCGTTTAATTTGATGTTTACTATGGTTGATGGCAGTATTTGTAATATTTTGTCAAACAAAAATTCATCATCTAGATGTTATATCTGTGGTGCAACGCCGAAAGAAATGAATTCCCCTTCAAATTCAAGAAAAACCAACAAGGAGAAGAAAACTTTCGGTTCGGAATCTCAACCCTGCACTCATGGATAAGATGTTTTGAATGTCTATTACATATTGCCTACAGACTGCCTTTCAAATCATGGCGAGTTCTGAAAGGCACTGAAAACAAACAAATTTTTGAAGAAAGAAAAACGTCACATTCAAAAACTTATTTTAAAAGTAGATTGGGTCTCATAGTTGACAAGCCCAAGTCTGGATTTGGGGTCAACAAATGATGGTAACACCGCAAGTCGTTTTTTTCAAAATTCAAAAATAACTTCCGAAATAACAGGACTTGATGAACAGCTAATATATAAATTTTCAATTATTTTAAGAGTCTTGGCGTCAGGATTTTTAGTTGATATAAATAAATTTTCTGAATTGCTTTCCGAAGGTTAAAGAGAAATATCTGGAGCTCTACACCTGGTACTATATGCCTATAAGTGTACATAAGCAACTGATACACGGTCCAGACATAATTCATCTTTTGAAATACCTATAGGGCAGCTTTCTGAAGAGGCTTTAGAAGCAAGCCATAAGGAGTTCCGCAGAAATCGCCTTTTCTCATACGAGAAAATCATCACGGAGTGGAATACAAATGAAGATGTTTTGACCACGTTACTTTTAAAGTCTGATCCTTTCATATCAAATATGAGAAAAACTGATTACAAGGCTTTCGAAAGCGGACAGAATGATATCGGGCCTTATATCAAAGCGGATGAAAACACTTTAAATGTATCATCTTCATCAACTCCTCTTGAAAAACTCCTATAGTGATCTTTCGTCGGAATAGTTCTTAATTTTCTTTAATAAATAGACATTTTTTA